>NC_089762.1:34360890-34473390 GCF_040412425.1 Macrobrachium rosenbergii | reverse complement strand
TTTCAGCAAGAAATGAATGAATACTACGCATTTTTTTCACTTTGGTGGTGTTTGTGCAACCCCTTAGAAAAAAAAAAGTGTTGATTTGCTGTGAGCTTCTCTGCTTTCTTTGTGTGTGCGTATCAGTAGAGCTGTAGTGCCAATCCTTGTTGTCACATAAAGCTGTCTGACAAATGCTGGTTAATTTAGGACCCGTGTATCGTTTGTTGTTGTTGATTCTTGTGTTTTGTTGCAGTGGACCCTCGGCGACAGCAGCAGTGCCCCATCTGCTATAAGTGGCTGAGCAAAAGGACCCACCTCCCCACACACATTCGCGACCAGCACTCTGCTACCTCCACCTACCAACACAAGTGCGACATTTGCAACAAACATTACAGAACACGCAACGCTCTTGCTAACCACAAGAGCCTGCAACATCGTGCCAAGCTCAATCTGCAGCAGTATCAGCAGCAGCAGCAACAGCAACAGCATCAGCAGCACCACCACCAGCAGCCGTCGTCGCACCTCCTACAAGAAGAAACCGCTGGGTACAGACGGAGCAACCAGAAGGGCATTAATACTCCCCAGGCGGCCTCGCCACCCACGAGATTGTCATCGCCACCGTTTTATCATGGCTCCTCGGCCAATACTAATATGGCCTCTCCTTCGCAACAGAGGGCGCCACCTAGTCATGCACTGACGACTGACCAGGCACAGCAACTATTTCCAGAACAGTCCTCTGGAACACTTCTTGAATTACCCGTCCAGAGCAATTCCGTTACTCATGACGCGAATATGCGTCGCCCCTCCAACCCTGCAAACAGATAACCTCACATTACATAGACATAATTGTAATGGTCAACTCTTAAGTGCTCTATTGCGTCTTCCCTATGTTTTAAGTTGTTGAAGTGTCGATGTGATTTAGTCAGTATTACATAAATACAATGGACTTTAATTTTTTAAAGTGAAGATAACCTAGTGGAAACTGATATCATTTTTGTAGGGCAGTGGTGGTGTGTGTTTGTGTTAATGATAGTGATTAATTCCTCATTGCAAGTATGATAACTTTTTTTTTTTTGGTTCACCCTGTACGTAGGTGCACACCACGTCGTGTAAAGACGAGCGATTATTTATGTAAGGAAATCCCATATATTTTTCTAAATTAACCTAACAGGGTTTTATAGAATTATGAAATTATTTCAGAGTAACTATTTTTTTGTATGACTTATTTTTCTGGTATTTTCGTTTTGTTATCCGAAGTCATGTCATGACGTTAACAGAAAGAATGTTGATTGTATTTAATACTGAAAGGGATAGCACAAGAAACACTCCTTTTCCAAAATAAAAACAGCATACTTAGGTATAACCTGAAGCCAAATGTCCTTAAGTTAATGAAAACAGTATTTGTCAGACTTAAATGCCATTCTAATGAAAAGTGGCATTGTTGACGGAGCAACATTCCTACATGCCCCCCCGGTGATAGTATTTTTATACGTATTTATTTTTATTTTAAGGTCCTTTGTTCTTTAGCATCCGAAGTCAAAATTATTGAAAAAGTGGGAACCTTGATCAAACCGGACGCACATTTTGATCAGCTTTTTATTTAGTAATTTTTCTAAATTATATTAATCTGATGTTTATTTTGGAATAAATTAAATCAAAACTGATCTGTTGTAGCGAAATTTAATGGAGAAATGATTGCCAGAAGTACTGTACACCATTATCACTTCAAGGGAATGATTCGTATGTATGGATATACATTGTATACTTGCCTTAATTTCAGGCTGTGTGCCTCGCTGCTAGTCATTGCTGTTGAGGAATGCTTCTCACACCCAACAACCTTCTCCAGAGAGGTTTCCTCCTTGATTCTTGTGAATACTTAGCCTAAGGTCTTGCCCCACATGCAGTGTATACATTAACTTCATATCTTGTTACATTTTCAGTTCATTTCTTTCTCTGAAGGAGAAACTCGAAAGAAGTTGCCATTTTGTTTATATTCTTCCGGTTTACTGATTTGTCTACTGCATGTTTCACTTCAAAATGGAGACGGCTAAGTTTTGAATGTACAACAATCGTGTAGTTCCTGCTAAAGACTCGAGTACTTTTGATGTATGTATGTTTTATTATATGATAGTCTTTTATTGTATTCTGTACATAGCGAGAGAAGTATACAAGTATCGTACACGTTGTTTTATTGTCATGTTTTTAGTTCATGGCTGGTTGCAAATATATTAAAAAAATTTTTATTTATGTACCTATTAACATGTTATTTAATCTTTGTTTTCTATTAACTGATCTCTTTTAATTTCTTTAATTTCTGTCAAACGAACACCGTATTTAATTTCTTTAATTTCTGTCAGACGAACACCGTATTCTTTTGAAGATTGAACTTCAAGTCAGTGGCCCCCCTGTAGGCTTAGTCCATATGAATAGGGTTCATCCTATGAATAATAATAATAATAATAATAATAATAATAATAATAATAATAATAATAATAATAATAATAATAATAAACTTTTTTCAGGTAGTTGAAGGAAAACTATTGTGATGTTCAGGTAACAAAAGAAAGCATGTGCGCTGCGTAAATGCATTTAAATGTTTGGATGACCTTTGACCCCAAAGGAAAAATATGCCGGACTTTTGGGGACAATGATAAGAAGCATTAGTCAGCTGCAGACTCCACTGATCGTGGAAGTAATCGCCAGGAACTAGAAATGATTAGAATACGCGTAGCTTTACAATAAGCCGGTGTAACTACTTGCCTGCAATATGATGTCAATATCACGTTTTAATTGTCAGCAAACTGGTTCCGTAGCCTTGTCTATTATGTTAATAGAAGAATCAACTGTAAAAGTCTCGCTAGTTAATGGTAAGCATTTAATTAGGAGCGCTCGTGAGCTGACTTTTAAAGACCGCAAGCGCCTTATGAGAAAGGGATCAGAAACAGTAGTAATAATTATTTAATTCGTTTTTGTAAATGACACCACTTCTTATTATGAAAATAAAGTTTGCATTGTTCTTGGAGGAGGAACATTCTATAATTAAGAATGTATGTGTTATTTCAATATAATTGTAACTTTTTTTAATGAATAGAAAGGTTTTTTAGTAAAGAAAGTACTTATAAATGTACTTCGTAGACCTCTCTCAACAGGCCACAAAACAATCCGTAAAGGAAAATATTTTATTTCAGTTTAATCCTTACTTTTTTTTTATGAAGAGAAAGGCCTCATGAGCTGTCCAAATCTGACTCGGCCACCTCAAGAAAGTGGTCCATAAACAGCCTTCTCTGAACAGGCCGCAATAAACTTGTTTCCTAAACGGTCGTGTTATACCTTTCGCCCCATGAGACTGCGTCTTTTCACACGGCAATTTCTGGTCCTGTTCGTTTCGCTCATCGTCACTTTGTAACTTCGATCTCTGCAGTTCTGAATTCTCTCCCGAAATATCCCTTCTTTGACATCACCTCTTTTGAGAGGTGAGTCAATATTTCTATTCTGTGCATCCCTCTCCCCTCTCCAGAAGCCCCTTTCACCCTGAATATATCCACTGTTGTTGGGATTACTGGGACCCTTTTGGTTACCCGCCCCATTGAACGCCTCTTTAAAAAAGAGTTTTCTAAGGAACTTCAAGAGGAACAGCAACCTCCGGGATTCGAATAAAGCGTAGCCATGCCAAATAAAATGCTACCACTTTTAATAATGATAAACTTTCCTTTCCAGCAAAATAAGATCTTGGGTCTCCAAATACAGGGATGAGACAAAAAAAATCTTATTTTTATTTGTGAAATGAAAGGGAATATTCAGGTGGCAATGTCAATAAGAGTTAAGATGGCTGTGATGTACCTGAGAGATAAGGAAAACGTGGAATGAGGTTTGCTTAAAATCATACTTCTCTTGGCTCTGGGTTCATGTATATATGGCTGTTAACGTAGGGGAGTAGTGCCGTCAGTGCACCTCACGTGGTGCACTGTAGGCATTACTTAAGGTTCCTTGCAGCGTCCCTTCGGCCCCTCGCTGCAACCTCTTTCATTCCTTTTACTCTACCTCCGTTCATATTCGCTTACTTTCAGCTGACTTCCCACCCTCTCTAACAAATGTTTCATAGTGCAGCTGCGAGATTTTCTTCCTGTTACACCTTTCAAAGCTCTTGCTGTCAGTTTCCGTTTCAGCGCTGAACGACCTCATAGCTCCCAGAGTTAATATATAATAATAATAATAATAATAATAATAATAATAATAATAATAATAAAATAATAATAAAACAGTTAAGGAACTGGCATCCCTCCGTCATGCTTCCCAGTACCCCTTGCCATGTAGAGAGATCTACTATTATTATTGTTCGGCGTTTCTGTACGTCTTTGCAACTTATACATCTGTGGAGTTATGTTTTCCAAATTTACCGGGATGCCTGCTGCATTTTTATATCTTTGCTGATTCTTCAGTCTTTGGGGTTTTTTTTTACTTCTTACAGACCAAAGAGAATAGAGAGAGGGAGAGAGATGATTATAATCTGTTAGAAATGAAATTCCGTAACATACAAGTCTGGCAAACCTGACAATACATGTAAGAATATTTCCTCAGTTACAGTCATAAAGTAATGACGTTGTGTCGGCAACATCGTCACTCCAGCGCGAGCTTCTCTCTCCACCTGTTATCGATCCTTCGTGGAGAAACGACTTGGACGTTTCCTGAAAAATCCGTTCTGCTTCTTTATCAGATTTGACTTTTGTAGAACACTTTTCTGTCGTAGATCAAGGGATCAAGCCCAGAGTAACAGTAAAAAATAAAAAAAAGGTCTTACGTCTGGGAAATAAGTTTGTCAAGAAGTCTAACATTAAAATAATGCTTCATGTGAGGATATTGAATTCAAAACATTAAAATAATGCTTCAAGCGAAGGTATTGAATTAAAAACATTAAATTAAAGCTTCAAGCGAGGATATTGAATTCAAAACATTAAAATAAAGCTTCAAGCGAGGATATTGAATTCAAAACATTAAAATAATGCTTCAAGTGAGGATATTGAATTCAAAACATTAAAATAATGCTTCAAGCGAGGATGTTGAATACAAAACATTGAAATAATGTTTCAAGCGAGGATATTGAATTCATAACATTGAAATAATGCTTCAAGCGAGGATATTGAATTCAAAACATTAAAATAATGCTTCAAGCGAGGATATTGAATTAAAAACATTAAAATAATGCTTCAAGCGAGGATATTGAATTCCAGCACCATTTACGTGGAAATAAATCGAAGTTATGGAGAAGGGAAAAACATGTTACCCCAAGTATATATATATTTTTTGTACTTGCTCAGAGCGTACTTAGAAATAAGGCTTATTTATCATTTATATTAGCATGCAAAGCTATTCTACGGAAAAAAATGCAGAAAAAGTGTCACTGTTAAAATTGCTTTAGGTGTTATCCTAAATATTCGAATAGACTTGTATATGCAGCTTAATAGCCAAAGTCTCACACCTGTAATAAGTAATCTCATCTAGTAAATTAGTCCAAAGATCCTCCCGTGGAGTGAACCTTAACGAATTTTATTAGTAACATTTTTTTCTGTATTTTTTTCATAGAACAGCTTTGTATACTATTGCGAATAACCTACATTATGAATGAGTCTTATTTCGAAGTACGCTCTGCGCATTTTAAAAAAAGTATACCCGGGGTAACTCACGTTTTTTTTTTCTTCTCCATAACTCCGATTCATTCCACGCAAATGGTTCTGCAATTCAATATCCTCGCTGGAAGCATTATTATAATGTTTTGAATTCAGTATCCTCGCTTGAAGCACTGTTTTAATGTTTTTTACTCAATATCCTCGTTTGAAGCATTATTTTAATGTTTTATTTATTGACGAGCTTATTTCCAAGATCTAGGACTTTTTTATTTATTTACTTATTTTCTTAATTGACAAGTTACTCTGCGTTGGATCCCTTGATCTATAACAGAAATCTATTCTTGAAAAAAAAATATTTGTCCTCTGTAAATCTTGTGATATGCCTCTGTGATTATTTTTCCTTTTCAATCGATCCTTATGTCCAATGTTAACCATTTTAAAACCTTGTTTGTATCTTAGCCGTTTTCTCAGTCAGCGTGGTCATATAGTATAGATTTCAAACCTTATATACTGATCGTCTGATGTTCGTAAAGTTTTAATTTGTAGTTTTTTTATTTTTATATCAGATCGACCTCATGTCCAATGTTAATCATTGTAAAACTTCATTTATATCTTGGCAATGTTCTCAATCAGCATGGTCATATAGAGTAATTCTCAGACCTTATATACAGATCGTCTAATAGTCGTAGCTCTTTAATTTGTAGTTTTTTTTTTTTTTTTTTTTTTTTTTGCTAATTTTACAAGATACTTCACTTCATTACAAGTCGGAATAAAGCTACACAACCAGTCGGGTCGTCTCAGTTAATTTCTTGCGAACTGAACAAGTGTGTGAACCCTAGCAGAACATGTGCAGAATTATTCAAAAAACGTAAATTTTAAGGTACACGTGCATAACTGTTCTGTCAGCATTTGAGGAGAGAAATGAATCTGATTATATATATATATATATATATATATATATATATATATATATATATATATATATATATATATATATATATATATATATATGTGTGTGTGTGTGTGTGTATATATGTATGTATATATATATATATATATATATATATATATATATATATATATATATATATATATATATATATATATATGAAATAATCAACACACGATCACATGTGTAACAGAAATAAATTTCTGGCTCACATCGGGATCACACCCAGGACCTTGATATGAGAGTTGGTAGCTCCCTTGCATTTCATTTGAGAGCCCTGGGTTCGATCCTGATGTAGTCTTAAGTATATATATATATATATATATATATATATATATATATATATATATATATATATATATATATATATATATATATATATATATATATATATATATATATATATACTGTATATAGTGTTTTGTAGACATGTATATAAGCACGCGCATTTACATAGGCGTACTCTTCACAACTTGTTACATTGTTTAGGAAAGTTACGTTACCTGTAATGATTAGTAATTAATGAAAAGTTGCATCTGTAAACCGACGGGATAAAGTTAACGGGACGTCCCAAAGTGACGGTGACCTGAGGTGAGATTGAACATATGTTATATTTTCCTGTTGATCAAATGGGATTCTCGTCTGTGTGAAACCTGCTTAACTGAATTCATTAACATTCAAGATCTTCGTTAATAAGTGGTTGAACGGTGCTGAAGAAGGAAGTCTGGTAGTGTAATAGCAAAGCAAGTGGTAATGACTTCATCTGTATTCACCCCGTCTGACGTATTGAGCCGTTCCTCATACGTAACCGTCCTCATTTGTAACTGGCGCGCATTCTTTGGCCCCGTGCATGACAATTAGCGTCATTGTAATAGGTTGTTATTCCGTGTTTGGAAGATCGCACGAACACCAGGTTTTATTTCTTTCTATCGTGTCCCGTATTTTAATTTTTTCCAGGCTTCGCGTCACTTTCCCATTTTTCATTATATTTATATACTTGAAGATTCCACAGTTTCATTTTACACTCTGCATTGTCTTTGTTACTGTTCCAGCCCTATTAATTTTTTAATGAAATTTTTTATCTTATTTTCAGTTATAGCCTAGTTATTTTATGAAGATTTCATAAGTTTCTAACAGTAAAGCGTAACGGATGAAACTGTCAAACTCAGAGAGGGAATTGTAATGCATGTCCAGTTTCAATTTAATTTTAGTTGTCTGTCTGTCCGTCCGTACTTTTTTGTGTCCGCACTTTTTCTGTCTGCGCTCCGTAAAAACTACTGAGGCTAGATGGCTGCAAATTGGTATGTTGCTCATCCACCCTCCAATCATCAAACATACCAAATCGCAGCCCTCTAGCCTCAGTAGTTTTTTTTTTAATTTAATTTAAGGTTAAAGTTAGCCCTAATCGTGCGTCTGGCAACGATATAGGCCAGGCCACCACCTGGCCGTAGTTAACGATTCATGGGCCGTGGCTCATACATCATTATACCGAGACCACCGAAAGATAGATCTGTTTTCGGTGGCCTTGATTACACGATGTACAGAAACCTCGATTGCGCCGAATAAACTTCGGCGCATTTTTTACTTGTTTATAGATTAAATTGCTTTATTATCATTTGCTGACGCATTTCTTTGATACGTACTCTTAATGCTTTATTTCGTAATCTAATGGTCTCGATAATGCGAAGTTAATTGTCGAGAAATTTTTACTGATGGAGATTCCATCCCAAAATCATTACTTCGAACACGGATTTCTTTCCGCGTCGCTTTCGTTTTCAAAATACATTTCTAAAATGTATCTATGCTGTGCTGAAAGTTTTCCCCGACTCCACGCCGATGAACTTCCTTTTTTTTTTTTTTTTTTGTTTAAGAGGCATCCAAGGGTTACTTTTCCTTTTACAAAGGGTAACACTGCCGTCTCACTGTTTAGTTACTTCATGAAAGGTTTTTGACTTGTTACATACGAATGGCTGCAGGATTTAAATATTGATGATGAATGATGAACGCGTGTGAAATACGTGAAGTAAATCTGGTCTTTTATAATCTTTATATCTTTACGTGTAATATATATATATATATATATATATATATATATATATATATATATATATATATATATATATATATATATATATGTTATAACATTGCCGTAGCATTTTTTATATTCTGTTTGTAGCTTAATGTTCGTGAATGAATATATATATATATATATATATATATATATATATATATATATATATATATATATATATATATATATATATATATATATATTGCGAAGAACTAAAGAAAGTTCTGCTGTTTTTCCATGCCATATTCTACAGTGTCCAGCACTGTAGTTCTGTGAAAATATGTATGGTAAATACCTTTCAGGTTTCTCTTATGGTTCCTAAAATCAAAATATAAAACTTTGCATATTCTGTAGTTATCCTCGGAGCTCTAAAAGTTGACCTCCCAAAATGGCGTCTCTGCTAAGGATAGTAATGCCATTTTGCTTCATATCACGTATAGGATATTTTTTATGCTGAGACAACATACTTTTTCCTCAAAGCTCGGGATGTTTCTAAGAATAACTGAATTCATGTAATCAGCATTTCTCCAAGAATATTATTTATTTCTGTGATGTTTTTCTAGAGATTTTTATTTTTTACTTGTAATCTCATTACCTCTTAAGGATGCTTCCACCCTCACACAAAATATCTCTTGAAGGAGATTTCAATCTCAAGTCTCGGTGTCTCTACGGACACTTCTGCCCTCGAGCTCAATATCCTCCAAGGATTATTCCTATCAGGAACTCAATAACTCGCGTAGGATGCCCTTGTCCTCAGCGCTCGATATGTCTCTAGGAACAAATTTATTCTTAGCTCCGTGGTTCTCAAGGATCCTTCTTATTCCCAAGTTTAATTTCGTCGGAATGATGGTTTTAAAACAACTTTGATTCTTAGAAATGATCCAGATTTAATTCATGTATTTTCATCTTCATGTCGTATCGTTCTTCATTCGGAATTAAACGAGATCTACAAGATTATTCCGGCTTGTTTACGTAAGATATATGTATCACTCGAGTCTTAGACTCATACGTGAAGCAACTTTCCTTTTCCCCCCCTTTTTTTTATAAGACGAAGTAACGCCGGGAAGTCAGTCGGAAAATTGAATAAGCCTAGGAAGAAGAAGAAGAAGAAGAAGAAGAAGAAGAAGAAGAAGAAGAATCTAAAAGGGGTCGTATGGACGAGAAGAGCTGCTGTCTGGAAGACGTAAAGAGCCTTTGGAAGGACGAAAAGAGCTACTTGGAGGACGACGACAACAACCTGAAGGACGAAAAGAGCCTTCCTATGAATGCCAATATATTTGAAGATTACTCGTGGAATCAGAACCCTTCTTCCCCATCTCTCTCTTTCTACCCTTTACACAAACACACGCGCACGCGCTGTATGTATGTGTGTATATATGTATACACACACATATATAATATATATATATGTGTGTGTATACATATATATATATGTATGTATATGTATATATATCTGTGTGTGCTTGTACGTACATGATATTTTACCATACGCCTTTTCTCTTTTTTTTGAAGATGTTGACAGAGCCTTCTTCCTATTGTCAACAAGGCCCCAGGGGTGAGGTTGCTAACCCCATCCCCCCCCCCTTTTTTTTACCTTAACTGACACTGATTAACCCTTCGCAGCTTGATCAACTGGAGGGCTGCACCCTTATATGTATGTATGAATGTTTTTTGCTGCAATCTAGCAGATTTCAGCACATACTACCCCAGACATTTTTGGTTGTGTGGTGTTAATTTGAATTGTATGGGCCCTTAGTTTCATAACACATACACACACACATACACATTGTGTGTGTGTATATATATACATATATATGTGTGTGTGTATGTGTGCTATTTGGGTATATTTTCTCTCTTAGGCAATTTCTATTGAAGTCAATGGCATTGTTCGCAAATGCTATTATATCTTCATATCAAGACTTTGAATCAGTCTATACTTCTTCTTTTTCTCTTCTGGCAAACTTTCAGGAATAAGGAAAATTATTCACAATTCTTTCGGTTGACTTTTCTTTTTCTAGCTGACGGACCGTTTCCCACCACTGATTCAAAGTCTTGATAAGAAGATAGTATCTACGAACTATGCCACTGTCTATATATATATATATATATATATATATATATATATATATATATATATATATATATATATATATATATATATATATATATATATATATATATATATATATATCATATATATATCATATATATACCATTTTATATATATATATATACATATACATACACATATACATTGCTCTTGACTTCCGTGGTTGTTCAGTTCCAGTATTCAAATCCATTTTATAAATTAGCATAATGAACTCTGGAAGGAATTTTAATACAAACACATACGCTACGCGCATCTTCATTTATTGAGTTCGTATTGTAAATATTATCTAGATCACTTATGATACTTCAAATAGTGTAAATGCTATATAAATCCAATGGTTGTTTTACTGTTTTGTTTAAGAAGCGTTGACAAAAAAGTACAAGTTAAAATTGATGCCACCGACATAACCTTAATTAAGCACGTAGTATAACGCATTGAGGATTGTAGCTTAATATTTTCATACATAATTAATTCTCTCTCTCTCTCTCTCTCTCTCTCTCTCATTCTCATTCTCATTCTCTCTCATCATTACATTGGCATTCTAAGCAGTACTGGCACGCGGCAAAATCCAGTTTTGTATTTTAAAACGCTGTGATTTATTTTTTCAAATGTATTCCAGCCAAGTTTTTAATTTGTGTCAGTGAAATTCACACAGTTTGTGTGATATATATATATATATATATATATATATATATATATATATATATATATATATATATATATTATTAACTTTATCACCTACACCATTGTTTTGTGCATTAATGGAATTATTTGAACAGGACCTCATTAAAACTGGGTGGTCTCTAATGGAGATATTTATTCAGGAAAAGTTATAAGCATTTTACTAGACTAGAAATATATGCATATATATATATATATATATATATATATATATATATATATACATATATATATATACATATATATATATGTGTGTGTTTTGTGTAGGTACATATAATATATACAGTATATATATATATATATATATATATATATATATATATATATATATATATATATATATATATATATATACATATAATATATACAGTATATATATACACATATATATATATATATATATATATATATATATATATATATATATATATATATATTCTTCCTGAAATGGCTATTGTTGATTTCAAATGCTGGGGCAGATTGTCTTTTCTCATTTCTTCTGGAGATGTTGCTTGAATTTAAAGAAGACGAACATTTCTTAACACAGAGGCTAAGCTAGAACCTTATGAGGCTCATATTCCGTGGTTTCCTGTGAGTCAGAAATTTTTGCACAAAATCAGTCTTTGTTTGGAAGTGGGCTGAAACATTGCACGAAATATGATGCTCGTCTCTTTTCCGTTTCTTTGAATTTCACTGTCATTTTCGTCTTCGTTATAACATATGTTTACAGTTTCTATCGTTATATACACACACACACACACATATATATATATATATATATATATATATATATATATATATATATGTGTGTGTGTGTGTGTAATCTGTGTATGGGTATATATATATATATATATATATATATATATATATATATATATATATATGTATATATATATACACATACATACAGTAAATATATTTGTACTGTATGTATATACATATATTTATATTGTACACAACATGGTAATTTATTTTTTCCCCTCTCTCTTCCAGGAAGAAGCATCGTCAAATTGAAGAAAGGGAAGGGAAGGAGAATGTGGTGAATAACACAACAGTGAAAGCATAGGTGTCAGTTACAACCTTTTCAAGAAACCAGTGGCCGCCATTTGCAGACACAGTCCCTGATAGCGTCGATTCCAGAGGTAATTCATATCAGAAGGAATTGGATTCATTTCATTGGCTGTCGTTCTTCTTACGTGAAGACAGAAGAAATCCTTTGCGCTGTTTGACTTTAGTATATATTTATTTTTAGTATATATTTAGTATAGATTTATTTTTAGCATATATTTATTTTTCTTTAAGTGACAACGCACATGTGGCTTCCAGAATTTACGGGCAACACTTTAAATATACCCAGTCGAACGATGCACTGGAGATAGAGATATTTGAAGTGTTGCCTGACACTGTAAACTGTGAAAGCCACATGTGCATTAGTACTTTGAGAATGTAAGAGAAAGACTGTGCCAGAAAAGCGTGTGGATGGATGGATATATATATATATATATATATATATATATATATATATATATATATATATATATATATATATATGTATATGTGTGTGTGTATATGTGTGTGTGTGTGCGCGTGTGCGAACATAGAATGAGACAAGAGTGAGATACAGAATAGGTGAGACAAAGAAAGTTGGAAGAGTGTTTAGGAGTGTTCCTGGAAACTGACGTGTTGGAATGTACAAAAGAAAACTTGAGCCAGCTTATTCATGTGGCATGGACAATAAACGCAAATGAAAGAAACTTTATTTATTTTCAGCTTTTGGGATGCATTGTTTGAGCAGTACATGTGGCGTAAACATAACTGAGAGGGGGAAAAATCATTTGATACTTTATGATAAAGAATCGATCGTAAGTTAAATGATGAATCAGTGTTATGAGATGGTGTGGTCATGATGGATAGACGGCGTAAAAGAGGTGTCCTTTCTATCCAGGAAGAGCAAGAGTGCATGCAAGATAAAGGTGAGTGGCCCAGTGTTTGTGTGGTAATCGTGTCGCCGCTGATGAGAGCGTTTTGTGTACGTGTAAGAAGCGGGTGAAGTTGTGTAAGTTTTATCCCGGGTACATTCACATTTCAGGAGGCATATAATTATGAAAGTGGCAGTTACCATTGTCGTGTGTGCCAGTATATGTGTATTACAGAATTATTACCCACATAAATTATGTTATATTTCCTATAGGGGGGTCAGTGCTGTCAGTATAACTCACAGGGTGCACTGCAGACATTACTTACGGTTCTTTGCAGCGTTCCTTTGGCCCTTAGCTGCAACCCCGTTCGTTCCTTTTACTGTACCTCCGTTCATATGCTCTTTCATCCATCTTACTTTCCACTATCTCATAACAGTTGTTTCATAGTGCAACTGCGAGGTTTTCCTCCTGTTATACCTTTAATACCTTTTTACTCTCAATTTCCGTTTCAGCGCTGAATGACCCCATATAGGCCTAAATTATATATTCCATTCCATTCCACATGAATTATACAGCTTATGTTGTAAATAAACCCAAATAATACTTATCCTTATAACTCTCTCTCTCTCTCTCTCTCTCTCTCTCTCTCTCTCTCTCTCTCTCTCTCTGAGGGTGTTAGTGTTAACTAGAAGAAAATGGCGATGGATTGTCTTTCCAGACTGTCAGCAAATCACGAGGCGGAAGGGCACATCCCGGAAAGGGGTCCTATTACCCTCGAGGAGACATCCTAAGGAACGATAGGATAGCGCAGGATCCTGGGAAAGCAATGGGAGAATGTGTACTGACTTGAAGTGTTCGTTACCCATATACCCTATAGGTAAGTTTTCCTTTATTACCCACAGATAAGTTTTCTTTTGCTGCCCACAGATAAGTTTTCTTTTATTACCCACAGATAAGTTTTCGTTTATTACCCACAGATAAGTTTTCATTTGTTACCCACAGATAAGTTTTCTTTTGTTACCCATAGATAAGTTTTCCTTTAACTCTTGCAAGCTGACCCCAACGAAAGCTAAATAAATAAATAATGAATGATCACGTAAGATTATATAGTACGTAAAGATATGATTCGTGATTCATTCATTTACGGTGAGATTGCTTGTAGTTGTAGTTTCAATATATGTGATATTGGTAACCGTTGCTAATTATGATATACTTCTAAATATAAATGAAAATTTGTTTTAGCGAAGTATATTTAAAATAGTTTCGTATAATTTTTATTGCAGCTTAAGGAATAAGTTCGATCTGTGAACATATTTCAAAATAATGCTTCAGTAGTTGTTCGTCGAATTTGAATATTTATAATAATTACCGATATTATTATTATTATTATTATTGCTAAGAGATTCACAATTTCGTGTCAAACAATCTGTGTAATAAAAATCCACAATTATATAGTAAATATGTTATTATGTAAAAAAATAAGACTTTCGAACACATGAACGGTGTTCCTGATGAGAAACACCGTTCAAGTGTTCGAAAGTCTTTGTTTATTTTACATAGTAATGTATTTACTATACAGTTATGGATTTTTATTACATTATTATTATTATTATTATTATTATTATTATTATTATTATTATTATTATTATTATTATTATTATTATTATTATTTGAAGGAAACAAACCCTCTCCTAAACAGGTCTTGTTAAAAAGGATGGCTGTATTATGCGAATTTATCTTACATAGTGTCTTTTCTGTTTTCCTTATAATTCGGTTTTCAGGCTCAGCGATGTTGGTCAGCAACTGGCCAATATTCATACTGGAAAAAGGATAGTGTGTGGAATGCGGGAAGTCTTTTATTGAATTATTCAATCAGAAATCCTTCGTCGTCTGGATTCAGGTTATTATTAATTATTATTATTATTATTATTATTATTATTATTATTATTATTATTATTATTATTATTATTATTATTATTATCATCATCCTGCTTTCCATAATCCGATAGTTTAATATATTTCTTAAAAAGTCCAATAAAAAAAATTGAAATAGCCCTCATATTATGATCCTTGTCTCGACGGAGACTGGGCCGATGTGCATTGGCCGAAATATAGTGGCTTATTGAGTTTTCTTTGTTTCTTTTATTTTTTTTTAAAGAAAATATACATAGATAGCAAGATATAGGGCGTGGGCTAGCAATATCACTTCTAAAGGTTTGTGGAGAAACTGAGAGACTGTAGCCTACCCCTTCTGGTGCCACGTCTTCGGAGGGGAAGTAGGTGTATGGGGTTATATCTGTGTATCTATCTGTCTATCTATTTGTAATTACGAGGAGGGTAAGTCAAAAAGTTCCAGGAAAAATGTTGAATGATGTATTTACACAGGAATGAAACAACTTCCAAATACTTGGTAAACAATTATCTGTGATGTAGTGATCCATATAGACTTGATACCTCAGTCATCCTCTTGCTACCGTGGTGTTAACATCTGCTTCAGAAAAGTAACTTCTTGAACCCATGGAAAATAAAAATTTTGAGATGAGAGCTAACATCAAGTTCCTGACCCTCTTTTGATTGGAAACCAGGAAAAATTATTGAAGCTTTGCAACAAGTTTATGGAGATTCTTCTCCATCTAAATCAGTTGTTTATGATTGATAAACGATTTAAGGATGGTCAGGAGGACCTCAAAGACAACCCAAGAGGAAGACCATCGACTGCAAAAAATGAAAGAATTGTGGCTTTGGTGCAGAATCTAGTGGATGAAGATCGTCGGATTACTATCGATATGATAGCTAATGAAACTCATGGATCTCCCATGGTTCCGCATTTTCAATTTTAAATGAAAATCGTGGTTTGAGTAAACTTTCAGCACGTTGGGTATAAAAGCGTTGTCAATAAGACCAACTGCAGCAAAAGAGCTGAACTTTCTCTTGCAGTTTTAACGAAGATTGAATCAAATGAATCAGAGTTTTTTGACCGGATTGTTACTGGAGATGAAACTTGATCCATCAATATGACCCAGAAAGTAAAATTCAATCAAAGCAATGGTTACCAAGAGGTTCAGCTGCACCAGTGAAGTTCAAAGTGGCGAGATCTGCCCAGAAGGTTATGGCAACAGTGTTTTGGGACTCCAAAGGAGTGATTTTGATTGATTTCCTTGAAGGACAAAAAACAATCACCGGAACTACTACAAAGGTGTTTTGCAAAAACTGAAGACTGCATTGGCTAAAAACGTCGAGGAAAGTTGCACCGCAGAAATTTGTTCCATGATAACGCTCCAGCACATTCATCAAGGGTTGCAAGAGAAGTCCTATGGAAATTTAGGTGGGAAACTCTTCCACATCCTCCTTATAGTCCTGTTCTTGCTTCTTCAGATTTTTTCCTGTTCCCAAAACTCAAGGAACACTTAAGAGGAGTCCGGTTTGAATCTTTGGATGCTGCTAAACATGCAGTTTCAACATGGTTTAATAGAAAGGGCCCCAAATTTTACAAAAAGGGTTGCAGAGGTGGAAACAGCGCCTTGAAAAGTGTATAGAGTTAGATGGTAGATATGTAGAAAAATGATGTTTGAATTTCCATAAATAAAGAGTATATTGAATTTTTCCTGGAACTTTTTGACTTACCCTCGTATATAGACAGATAATTGGTAGAAATATATGCTGAGTTACCGTGCAGTCGTTTATCAATTGTATAAAAGCCTACTAAAACTGGAAATATGAAATGAGCAATTTACCTCTCGGAGAGACATTTCAACTAAATGTTCAGGGGAAATTAATCTTATGTGGCACATACGGGAGCTGATATGCCATTGCATATGGCATACTGACCAGGTTAATGTTGCTTATTTTCACTCGTTACTAGATGTATAGGGATTTTTTCTTAGAATTCTTATTTCATCTAAAAATGAGAAACTTTTCATAATGTTTCTGATATGGAGCTTATCGATGGAACATGTAATTTTACTTTTGAAAGAGAAATTTGAAAAACAAGGTAATGTTTGTCATGAGCTCTCTATTCTGCAGCCCTTTCAGTAATCTTTGAGTTGTTGTTTTGCTTATTTTGTATGGTGTGTACGTTTTTAATCTTTGTTTAGTTTATGAAGGGAATCTTCAGAATCTTCTGTAATTTTGCCTCCAATTAAAATAAAGAAGAAAGCATAGTACAGAAATTGACGACTACAACACTTATCCTATGGTTGACGTTTGTGTTCAAAATTCGTTTTCTTTGATTGAAGGGTCGTGTATGGAAGAGAACGAACAGGTTAAACTATTTTATTCTGGAAATTGGAAATTCTCCGTTCCTTTTTGTAGATTTGAAGTAGTTTTCACTATTTTAAATCTCATCTTTGAAATTAAATTTATACTTACGAAACTGACGTTCAAAAGAAAGTATGTTTAACATCTCATGAAGTGCAAAATTGCAGACACCCGTACGAGGAGACAATAAATCCTATAGGACTAAAATGCAAATATCAAGATTTGGATTGATTTGAAATACGTGTTGCCTGTAACCGTTCTGATTGTCCTGATCGTATCCACGCCTGGTCTGCATGGCTTCTGCATCTAAGTCAAAGGCAGCGAGAATAGCCTACTGTACAGGATTAAACAAGGGAGTGGAAAATTAAAAAGAAGCTCTGTAAAATGTACTTTTAAGCCAGGAATAAAGGAATCTACTTTTTTCCAATTCTTTAAACATGGTGATCTGTGACAAAATACAGAATGATGATAAGTCCATACCATTTTATTATAAACTCTAACTACAATGGATGTACAGTAATCAGGTGGCTGAAGATGTAATTTATAATGCACTCGTCTAAAGTCGGCCGATGATATACAAAGATTAAAGGAAATTGGTAAGTTTAGATCACTGTAATGTTAAGTTGGGCAGCTTTTCATCAGACATTGAACACTGCTAATATGGAATTTATAGACAAGAGACCATCAGTTGCTTGACCTAGTACACATTATCGAAGGAAATAAATATACATTTAAAAAATTTAGGTTGCACACATAAACATACTTCAAAATTAAGCGATTCTTTTCTTTTCCAGGCTGTAAACGGCAAATCTCCAACCTTGCATCAAATAAGGAAGACTGTATTGGTACTAAAGATGTTTTCTCGCATTAATACAGGTATGGAGGTATTCAGTTTACCCCTAGAAAGACGTAAACTAATTTAATCATGTCAGTCTATATTACGCAGCTGCTTAAGAATAATTCAGAACTGTTAATAACATTCTGACTAAATTACAAAATCCACCAAATTTTCCGTAGCAAGGAAGTAAACTTTCAAGAAATACATGTTGAACTGTAATTAGTGAAAGACGATAATACTTCTTTTATTTAGGTTCAACATACTGGACAGCGGGCTATAAAAAATTTAAATGGAACTCAGGCTCTTAAATGTTGAATTCCTGTTGGGTGAGAAACTACCTGAATAATTCCAGAGAGTTCGAAATTGGGAATTCTTGCGGTCGAAGAAATCTTGAGTAAAAATTACTATAAATGGCTTCAAGTTTTGAGCATAAGTAAGACTGTGGAAATCAGAATTGTTATACGACACTTAGAGCATACAGAAAAATTAATAACTTCTATACTCCGGTTAATAATGTATATATATTATTGGTGCGTCATAACTGATAATAAGCTAAATATATATATATATATATATATATATATATATATATATATATATATATATATATATATGTGTGTGTGTGTGTGTGTGTGTGGATGTACGTGTGTATGTATATATATGTTATGACAATATCAATCATGACTTGTTGACCTTACCCGTGATTATGTACTTGCTTGTTAGTCCACTGCTGAGGGTTGCAACCAAAGTGGAGAAGCATATAGAGTTAGCAACCTAATTACATATTGAAAAAATTATTGTAGGGTAGACTATGCAGTTTTTCGTCGGTTATTGTCAATCATTAGTGTTGAACATAATTACAGTATGCTGTAGTTGACAGATGCTGACATTCATACAAAGTACATAATCAAACTAAACCATAAATTGGGAATGATAAAGCCACCTACAGAACCGTCAGTGGAGTCTCCATCGAACGTGTCATTCGCTAAGTCTCCGCTGGGCAAGTTTTCTATGGTGGTGTCCCATTTTCTTCGCCTACACAATTAGTCACGCCTAACGTGCCAGGTCACGCGATTTCAATCATTTAAACTATGTATGTATTTGTACACCTATTGTCAATTGTGTATCTTGTATTTCTTCGTTCGCAGGCATCAAGATTATATCCATATGGAATTCCGTCTGTTTTTATATTGTAAATTGTACTTGCTCGCTGTATATTATTGTTAATTATTATCGACCTCAGGTCACACAATCTCATTGTCTTTCGCGGCACGGCGCCAGTCTGTTGCTATATAAACTGCGAGATCCAGGCAGTTTATATAGCTTTCTCTTCTGTGTTTCCAGTTTCCATCTTCCAGGGCCAGTGAACAGACGATGGCCCCCCAACCACCATCCATCCACTGGATTCTGCTACAGCTCCGGCTTTCTCTTCTGTGTTTCCAGTTTCCATCTTCCAGGGCCAGCAAACGGACGATGGCCCCCCAACCACCGTCCATCCGCTGGCTTCTGCTACAGGTCCGGCTTTCTCTTCTGTGTTTCCAGTTTCCATCTTCCAGGGCCAGTGAACGGACAATTGCCCCCCAACCACCGTCCATCCGCTGGCTTCTGCTACAGGTCCGGCTTTCTCTTCTGTGTTTCCAGTTTCCATCTTCCAGGGCCAGTGAACGGAAGATGGCCTCAACCACCGTCCATCCGCTGGCTTCTGCTACAGGTCCGGCTTTCTCTTCTGTGTTTCCAGTTTTCATCTTCCAGGGCCAGTGAATGGACGATGGTCCCACAACCACCATCCATCCGCTGGCTTCTGCTGCAGCTCCGGCTTTCTCTTCTGTGTTTCCAGTTTCCATCTTCCAGGGCCAGTGAACGGACGATGGCGCCCCAACCACCGTCCATCCGCTGGCTTCTGCTACAGCTCCGGCTTCTCTTCTGTTCCCAGTTTCCATCTTCCAGGGCCAGTGAACGGACGATGGCCCTCAACCACCGTCCATCTGCTGGCTTCTGCTACAGGTCCGGCTTTCTCTTCTGTGTTTCCAGTTTCCATCTTCCAGGGCCAGTGAACGGACGATGGCCCCCAACCACCGTCCATCCGCTGGCTTCTGCCTATAGCTCCAGCTTTCTTCTGTGTTTCCAGTTTCCATCTTCCAGGGCCAGTGAACGGACGATGGCCCCAACCACCGTCCATCCGCTGGCTTCTGCTACAGGTCCGGCTTTTCTTCTGTGTTTCCAGTTTCCATCTTCCAGGACCAGTGAACGAGACGATGGCCCCAACCACCGTCCATCCGCTGGCTTCTGCCAGGTCCGGCTTTCTCTTCTGTGTTTCAGTTTCCATCTTCCAGGGCCAGTGAACGGACGATGGCCCCCAACCACCGTCCATCCGCTGGCTTCTGCTATAGCTCCAGCTTTCTCTTCTGTGTTTCCAGTTTCCATCTTCCAGGGCCAGTGAACGGATGATGGCCCCCCAACCACCGTCCATCCGCTGGCTTCTGCCTCAGGTCCGGCTTTTCTTCTGTGTTTCCAGTTTCCATCTTCCAGGGCCAGTGAAGAGACGATGGCCCCAACCACCGTCCATCCGCTGGCTTCTGCTACAGGTCAGGCTTTCTCTTCTGTGTTTCCAGTTTCCATCTCCGGTTTGTCTTCTTTCCAGTTTCATCTTCCAGGGCCAGTGAACAGACGATGGCCCCTTCAACCACCGTCCATCCGCTGGCTTCTGCCACAGCTCCGGGCTTCTCTTCTGTGTTTCCAGTTTCCATCTTCCAGGGCCAGTGAACGGACGATGGCCCCCAACCACTGTCCATCCGCTGGCTTCTGCCACAGGTCCGGCTTTCTCTTCTGTGTTTCAGTTTCCATCTTCCAGGACCAGTGAAGGACGATGGCCCCTCAACCACCGTCCATCCGCTGGCTTCTGCCTCAGCTCTGGTCTTCTTCTGTTTGTTTCCATCTTCCAGGGCCAGTGAAGAGACGATGGCCCCTCAACCACCGTCCATCCGCTGGCTTCTGCTACAGGTATGGCTTTCTCTTCTGTGTTTCCAGTTTCCATCTTCCAGGGCCAGTGAACGGACGATGGCCCCCCAACCACCGTCCATCCGCTGGCTTCTGCTACAGGTCCGGCTTTCTCTTCTGTGTTTCCAGTTTCCATCTTCCAGGGCCAGTGAACGGACGATGGCCCCCCAACCACCGTCCATCCGCTGGCTTCTGCTACAGGTCCGGCTTTGTCTTCTGTGTTTCCAGTTTCCATCTTCCAGGGCCAGTGAACGGACGATGGCCCCTCAACCACCGTCCATCCGCTGGCTTCTGCTACAGGTATGGCTTTCTCTTCTGTGTTTCCAGTTTCCATCTTCCAGGGCCAGTGAACGAGACGATGGCTCCCCAACCACCGTCCATCCGCTGGCTTCTGCCTCAGGCTCCGGCTTTCTCTTCTGTGTTTCCAGTTTCCATCTTCCAGGGCCAGTGAAGAGACGATGGCCCCCAACCACTGTCCATCCGCTGGCTTCTGCCACAGGTCCGGCTTTCTCTTCTGTGTTTCAGTTTCCATCTTCCAGGGCCAGTGAACGGACGATGGCCCCAACCACCGTCCATCCGCTGGCTTCTGCCAGGTCCAGCTTTCTCTTCTGTGTTTCCAGTTTCCATCTTCCAGGGCCAGTGAACAGACGATGGCCCCCAACCACCGTCCATCCGCTGGCTTCTGCTACAGGTCCGGCTTTCTCTTCTGTGTTTCCAGTTTCCATCTTCCAGGGCCAGTGAACGGACGATGGCCTCAACCACCGTCCATCCGCTGGCTTCTGCTACAGGTCGGCTTTCTCTGTGTTTTCTGTGTTTCCAGTTTCCATCTTCCAGGTTTCCATCTTCCAGTGAATGGACGATGGCCCCCAACCACCGTCCATCCGCTGGCTTCTGCTACAGGTCCGGCTTTCTCTTCTGTGTTTCCAGTTTCCATCTTCCAGGACCAGTGAATGGACGATGGCCCCCCAACCACCGTCCATCCGCTGGCTTCTGCTACAGGTCCGGCTTTCTCTTCTGTATTTCCAGTTTCCATCTTCCAGGGCCAGTGAACGGACGATGGCCCTCAACCACCGTCCATCCGCTGGCTTCTGCCACAGCTCCGGCTTTCTCTTCTGTGTTTCCAGTTTCCATCTTCCAGGCCAGTGAACGAGACGATGGCCCCCAACCACCGTCCATCCGCTGGCTTCTGCTACAGCTCCGGCTTTCTCTTCTGTGTTTCCAGTTTCCATCTTCCAGGGCCAGTGAACGGACGATGGCCCTCAACCACCGTCCATCCGCTGGCTTCTGCCTCAGGTCCGGCTTTCTCTTCTGTGTTTCCAGTTTCCATCTTCCAGGGCCAGTGAACGGACGATGGCCCCCCAACCACCGTCCATCCGCTGGCTTCTGCCACAGCTCCGGCTTTCTCTTCTGTGTTTCAGTTTCCATCTTCCAGGGCCAGTGAACAGACGATGGCCCCCCAACCACCGTCCATCCGCTGGCTTCTGCCACAGGTCCGTCTTTCTCTTCTGTGTTTCCAGTTTCCATCTTCCAGGGCCAGTGAAGAGACGATGGCCCTCAACCACCGTCCATCCGCTGGCTTCTGCTACAGGTCCGGCTTTCTCTTCTGTGTTTCCAGTTTCCATCTTCCAGGGCCAGTGAACGGACGATGGCCCCCCAACCACCGTCCATCCGCTGGCTTCTGCTACAGGTCCGGCTTTCTCTTCTGTGTTTCCAGTTTCCATCTTCCAGGGCCAGTGAACGGACGATGGCCCCCAACCACCGTCCATCCGCTGGCTTCTGCCACAGGTCCGGCTTTCTCTTCTGTGTTCCAGTTTCCATCTTCCAGGGCCAGTGAACGGACGATGGCCCCCAACCACCGTCCATCCGCTGGCTTCTGCTACAGGTCCGGCTTTCTCTTCTGTGTTTCCAGTTTCCATCTTCCAGGGCCAGTGAACGGACGATGGCCCCCCAACCACCGTCCATCCGCTGGCTTCTGCTCAGCTCCGACTTTCTCTTCTGTGTTTCAGTTTCCATCTTCCAGGGCCAGTGAAGGACGATGGCCCCAACCACCGTCCATCCGCTGGCTTCTGCTACAGGTCCGGCTTTCTCTTCTGTGTTTCCAGTTTCCATCTTCCAGGGCCAGTGAACGGACGATGGCCCCCCAACCACCGTCCATCCGCTGGCTTCTGCTACAGGTCCGGCTTTCTCTTCTGTGTTTCCAGTTTCCATCTTCCAGGGCCAGTGAATAGACGATGGCCCCCCAACCACCGTCCATCCGCTGGCTTCTGCCTCAGGTCCGGCTTTCTCTTCTGTGTTTCCAGCTTCCATCTTCCAGGGCCAGTGAAGAGACGATGGCCCCCAACCACCGTCCATCCATCCGCTGGCTTCTGCTACTGCTCGGTCTTTCTCTTCTGTGTTTCCAGTTTCCATCTTCCAGGGCCAGTGAAAGACGATGGCCCCCAACCACCGTCCATCCGCTGGCTTCTGCCACAGCTCCGGCTTTCTCTTCTGTGTTTCCATCATCTTCCAGGGCCAGTGAACGAGACGATGGCCCCCAACCACCGTCCATCCGCTGGCTTCTGCCTCAGGTCCGGCTTTCTCTTCTGTGTTTTTCCATCTTCCAGGGCCAGTGAACGGACGATGGCCCCCCAACCACCGTCCATCCGCTGGCTTCTGCTACAGGTCCGGCTTTCTCTTCTGTGTTTCCAGTTTCCATCTTCCAGGGCCAGTGAAGGACGATGGCCCCAACCACCGTCCATCCGCTGGCTTCTGCCAGGTCGACTTTCTCTTCTGTGTTTCCATCTTCCATCTTCCAGGCCAGTGAACGGACGATGGCCCCAACCAAGCTCGGCTCTTCTTCTTGTTTCCATCTTCCAGGGCCCGATGGCCCCCAACCACCGTCCATCCGCTGGCTTCTGCCTCAGGTCCGGCTTTCTCTTCTGTGTTTTTCCATCTTCCAGGGCCAGTGAAGGACGATGGCCCCCAACCACCGTCCATCCGCTGGCTTCTGCTACAGGTCCGGCTTTCTCTTCTATGTTTCTAGTTTCCATCTTCCAGGGCCAGTGAACGGACGATGGCCCCCAACCACCGTCCATCCGCTGGCTTCTGCTACAGGTCCGGCTTTCTCTTCTGTGTTTCCAGCTTTCCATCTTCCAGGGCCAGTGAACGGACGATGGCCCCCAACCACCGTCCATCCGCTGGCTTCTGCCTCAGGTCCGGCTTTTCTTCTGTGTTTCAGTTTCCATCTTCCAGGGCCAGTGAACGGACGATGGCCCTCAACCACCGTCCATCCGCTGGCTTCTGCCTCAGGTCCGCTTTCTCTTCTGTGTTTTTCCATCTTCCAGGGCCAGTGAAGAGACGATGGGCCCCCAACCACCGTCCATCCGCTGGCTTCTGCTTCCACAGGTCCGGCTTTCTCTTCTGTGTTTCCAGTTTTCCATCTGGCTTCTGCTCAGGTCGGCTTCTCTTCTGTGTTTCCATCTTCCAGGGCCAGTGAACGGACGATGGCCCCCAACCACCGTCCATCCGCTGGCTTCTGCCAGGTCCGGCTTTCTCTTCTGTGTTTCCAGTTTCCATCTTCCAGGGCCAGTGAAGAGACGATGGCCCCCAACCACCGTCCATCCGCTGGCTTCTGCCAGGTCCGGCTTTCTCTTCTGTGTTTGTTTCCATCTTCCAGGGCCAGTGAACAGACGATGGCCCCCAACCACCGTCCATCCGCTGGCTTCTGCCTCAGGTCCGGGCTTTCTCTTCTGTGTTTCCATCTTCCAGGGCCAGTGAACGGAGGATGGCCCCCAACCACCGTCCATCCGCTGGCTTCTGCCTCTGGTCCGCTTTCTCTTCTGTGTTTCCATCTTCCATCTTCCAGGCCAGTGAACGGACGATGGCCCCCCAACCACCGTCCATCCGCTGGCTTCTGCCACAGGTCCGGCTTTCTCTTCTGTGTTTCCAGTTTCCATCTTCCAGGGCCAGTGAAGGACGATGGCCCCAACCACCGTCCATCCGCTGGCTTCTGCCTCAGCTCCGGCTTTCTCTTCTGTGTTTCAGTTTCCATCTTCCAGGGCCAGTGAACGGACGATGGCCCCCAACCACCGTCCATCCGCTGGCTTCTGCCACAGGTCCGGCTTTCTCTTCTGTGTTTCCAGCTTCCATCTTCCAGGGCCAGTGAACGGACGATGGCCCCCAACCACCGTCCATCCGCTGGCTTCTGCTCTCAGGTCCGGCTTTCTCTTCTGTGTTTCCAGTTTCCATCTTCCAGGGCCAGTGAACGGACGATGGCCCTCAACCACCGTCCATCCGCTGGCTTCTGCCACAGGTCCGGCTTCTCTTCTGTGTTTCCATCTTCCAGGGCCAGTGAACAGACGATGGCCCCCAACCACCGTCCATCCGCTGGCTTCTGCCACAGCTCCAGCTTTCTCTTCTGTGTTTCCATCTTCCAGGGCCAGTGAAGAGACGATGGCCCCCAACCACCGTCCATCCGCTGGCTTCTGCCAGCTCCGTCTTTCTCTTCTGTGTTTTTCCATCTTCCAGGGTGAAGAGACGATGGCCCCCCAACCACCGTCCATCCGCTGGCTTCTGCCTCTTCGGCTTTCTCTTCTGTGTTTCCATCTTCCAGGGCCAGTGAACGGACGATGGCCCCCAACCACGTCCATCCGCTGGCTTCTGCTACAGGTCCGGCTTCTCTTCTGTGTTTCAGCTTCCATCTTCCAGGGCCAGTGAACGAGACGATGGCCCCCAACCACCGTCCATCCGCTGGCTTCTGCTACAGGTCCGGCTTTCTCTTCTGTGTTTCCAGTTTCCATCTTCCAGGGCCAGTGAACAGACGATGGCCCCCAACCACCGTCCATCCGCTGGCTTCTGCCTCAGGTCCGGTCTTCTCTTCTGTGTTTTTTCCATCTTCCAGGGCCAGTGAACGGACGATGGCCCCAACCGTCCATCCGCTCCATCCGCTGGCTTCTCCATCTTCCAGGTCCAGCTTCAACCACCGTCCATCCGCTGGCTTCTTCTGTTCTCTTTCAGTTTCCATCTTCCAGGGCCAGTGAAGAGACGATGGCCCCCCAACCACCGTCCATCCGCTGGCTTCTGCCTCAGCTCCGGCTTTCTCTTCTGTGTTTTTCCATCTTCCAGGGCCAGTGAACGGACGATGGCTCCCCAACCACCGTCCATCCGCTGGCTTCTGCCTACAGGTCCGCTTTCTCTTCTGTGTTTCCAGTTTCCATCTTCCAGGGCCAGTGAAGAGACGATGGCCCCCAACCACCGTCCATCCGCTGGCTTCTGCCTCAGCTTCTCTTCTGTTTCTGTGTTTCCAGTTTCCATCTTCCAGGGCCAGTGAACGGACGATGGCCCCCAACCACCGTCCATCCGCTGGCTTCTGCTCAGCTCCGGCTTTCTCTTCTGTGTTTTTCCATCTTCCAGGGCCAGTGAAGAGACGATGGCTCTCTCAACCACCGTCCATCCGCTGGCTTCTGCCTACAGGTCCGGCTTTCTCTTCTGTTTCCAGCTTCCATCTTCCAGGGCCAGTGAACAGACGATGGCCCCTCAACCACCGTCCATCCGCTGGCTTCTGCTACAGGTCCGGCTTTCTCTTCTGTGTTTCCAGCTTCCATCTTCCAGGGCCAGTGAAGAGACGATGGCCCCAACCACCGTCCATCCGCTGGCTTCTGCCTCAGGTCCGGCTTTCTCTTCTGTGTTTCCAGCTTCCATCTTCCAGGGCCAGTGAAGAGACGATGGCCCCCAACCACCGTCCATCCGCTGGCTTCTGCTACAGGTCCGGTTTTCTCTCTGTGTTTTCCATCTTCCAGGGCCAGTGAATGGACGATGGCCCCCAACCACCGTCCATCCGCTGGCTTCTGCCTCAGGTCCGTCTTTTCTTCTGTGTTTCCAGTTTCCATCTTCCAGGGCCAGTGAACGGACGATGGCCCCCAACCACCGTCCATCCGCTGGCTTCTGCCTCAGGTCCGGCTTTCTCTTCTGTGTTTCCAGTTTCCATCTTCCAGGGCCAGTGAAGAGACGATGGCCCCCAACCACCGTCCATCCGCTGGCTTCTTCTGCCTCTCAGCAGGTCCGGCTTCTTTCTCTTCTGTGTTTCCAGCTTCCATCTTCCAGGGCCAGTGAAGGACGATGGCCCCCAACCACCGTCCATCCGCTGGCTTCTGCCTCAGGTCCGTCTTCTCTTCTGTGTTTCCAGTTTCCATCTTCCAGGGCCAGTGAAGGACGATGGCCCCCAACCACCGTCCATCCATCCGCTGGCTTCTGCCACAGGTCCGGCTTTCTCTTCTGTGTTTTTCCATCTTCCAGGGCCAGTGAAGACGATGGCCCCCCAACCACCGTCCATCCGCTGGCTTCTGCCTCAGGTCCGGTCTTCTCTTCTGTGTTTTTCCATCTTCCAGGGCCAGTGAAGAGACGATGGCCCCCAACCACCGTCCATCCGCTGGCTTCTGCTCCTCAGGTCCGGCTTCTCTTCTGTGTTTTTCCATCTTCCAGGGCCAGTGAAGAGACGATGGCCCCCAACCACCGTCCATCCGCTGGCTTCTGCCTCAGCTCCGGCTTCTCTTCTGTGTTTCCAGTTTCCATCTTCCAGGGCCAGTGAAGAGACGATGGCCCCCAACCACCGTCCATCCGCTGGCTTCTGCCTCTGCTCCGGCTTTCTCTTCTGTGTTTCCAGTTTCCATCTTCCAGGGCCAGTGAAGAGACGATGGCCCCCAACCACCGTCCATCCGCTGGCTTCTGCCTCAGGTCCGTCTTCTCTTCTGTGTTTCCATCTTCCAGGGCCAGTGAAGAGACGATGGCCCCAACCACCGTCCATCCGCTGGCTTCTGCCTCAGGTCCGGCTTCTCTTCTGTGTTTCCAGTTTCCATCTTCCAGGGCCAGTGAACGGACGATGGCCCCCCAACCACCGTCCATCCGCTGGCTTCTGCTACAGGTCCGGCTTTCTCTTCTGTGTTTCCAGTTTCCATCTTCCAGGGCCAGTGAACGGACGATGGCCCCCCCAACCACCGTCCATCCGCTGGCTTCTGCCTCAGGTCTGGCTTCTCTTCTGTGTTTCCAGTTTCCATCTTCCAGGGCCAGTGAACGGACGATGGCCCCAACCACCGTCCATCCGCTGGCTTCTGCAGGTCTGGCTTTTCTCTTCTGTGTTTCCAGTTTCCATCTTCCAGGGCCAGTGAACGGACGATGGCCCCCAACCACCGTCCATCCGCTGGCTTCTGCCTACAGCTCCGGCTTCTCTTCTGTGTTTCAGTTTCCATCTTCCAGGGCCAGTGAACGGACGATGGCCCCCAACCACCGTCCATCCGCTGGCTTCTGCTACAGGTCCGGCAGTCTTCTCTTCTCCAGTTTCCATCTTCCAGGGCCAGTGAACGGACGATGGCCCCCAACCACCGTCCATCCGCTGGCTTCTGCTCACAGGTCCGTCTTCTCTTCTGTGTTTCCAGTTTCCATCTTCCAGGGCCAGTGAAGAGACGATGGCCCCCAACCACCGTCCATCCGCTGGCTTCTGCCTCAGGTCCGGCTTTCTTCTGTGTTTCCAGTTTCCATCTTCCAGGGCCAGTGAAGAGACGATGGCCCTCAACCACCGTCCATCCGCTGGCTTCTGCCTCTACAGGTCCGGCTTTCTCTTCTGTGTTTCCAGTTTCCATCTTCCAGGGCCAGTGAACGGACGATGGCCCCAACCACCGTCCATCCGCTGGCTTCTGCCTCAGGTCCGGCTTTCTCTTCTGTGTTTTTCCATCTTCCAGGGCCAGTGAACGGAAGATGGCTCCCCAACCACCGCCCATCCGCTGGCTTCTGCCTACAGGTCCGGCTTCTCTTCTGTGTTTCCATCTTCCAGGGCCAGGGCCAGTGAACGGACGATGGCCCCCAACCACTGTCCATCCGCTGGCTTCTGCCTCAGCTCCGGCTTCTCTTCTGTGTTTCCAGCTTCCATCTTCCAGGGCCAGTGAAGAGACGATGGCCTCAACCAGCCATCCGCTGGCTTCTGGCTTCTGCTCCGGTCTTCTCTTCTGTGTTTCCATCTTCCAGGGCCAGTGAAGAGACGATGGCCCCCCAACCACCGTCCATCCGCTGGCTTCTGCCTCAGGTCCGTCCATCTTCTCTTCTGTTTCCAGTTTCCATCTTCCAGGGCCAGTGAAGGACGATGGCCCCAACCACCGTCCATCCGCTGGCTTCTGCCTACAGGTCCGGCTTCTCTTCTGTGTTTCCATCATCTTCCAGGGCCAGTGAACGGACGATGGCCCCCAACCACCGTCCATCCGCTGGCTTCTGCCTCTGCTCCGGCTTCTCTTCTGTGTTTCCAGCTTCCATCTTCCAGGGCCAGTGAACGGACGATGGCCCCCAACCACCGTTTCCATCCGCTGGCTTCTGCCTCAGGTCCGGCTTGCCCGCTTCTCTTCTGTTTCCAGTTTCCATCTTCCAGGGCCAGTGAACGGACGATGGCCCCCCAACCACCGTCCATCCGCTGGCTTCTGCCACAGCTCCGGTCTTCTCTTCTGTGTTTTTCCATCTTCCAGGGCCAGTGAACGGACGATGGCCCCCAACCACCGTCCATCCGCTGGCTTCTGCCTCAGGTCCGGCTTCTCTTCTGTGTTTTTCCATCTTCCAGGGCCAGTGAACGGACGATGGTCCCCCAACCACCGTCCATCCGCTGGCTTCTGCCTCAGGTCCGGCTTCTCTTCTGTGTTTCCATCTTCCAGGGCCAGTGAACAGATCGATGGTCCCCAACCACCGTCCATCCGCTGGCTTCTGCCTCAGGTCCGGCTTCTCTTCTGTGTTTCCAGTTTCCATCTTCCAGGGCCAGTGAAGAGACGATGGCCCCCAACCACCGTCCATCCGCTGGCTTCTGCCTACAGGTCCGGCTTCTCTTCTGTTTCCAGTTTCCATCTTCCAGGGCCAGTGAAGGACGATGGCCCCCAACCACCGTCCATCCGCTGGCTTCTGCCTCAGGTCCGGCTTCTCTTCTGTGTTTCCAGCTTCCATCTTCCAGGGCCAGTGAACGGACGATGGCCCCCAACAACCACCGTCCATCCGCTGGCTTCTGCCTCAGGTCCGGCTTCTCTTCTGTTTCAGCTTCCATCTTCCAGGGCCAGTGAACGGACGATGGCCCCCAACCACCGTCCATCCGCTGGCTTCTGCCTCAGGTCCGGCTCTTCTCTTCTGTGTTTTTCCATCTTCCAGGGCCAGTGAACGGACGATGGCCCCAACCACCGTCCATCCCTGGCTTCCATCCGTCTGGCTTCTTCTGTGTTTCCATCTTCCAGGCCAGTGAAGAGACAGGTCCGGCTTTTCTGCCTGTGCTCCAGCTTTCAGTTTCCATCTTCCAGGGCCAGTGAAGACGATGGCCCCAACCACCACCGTCCATCCGCTGGCTTCTGCCTCAGGTCCAGGCTTTCTCTTCTGTGTTTTTCCATCTTCCAGGGCCAGTGAACGGACGATGGTCCCTGAACCAACCATCCGCGTCCATCCGCTGGCTTCTGCCCTCTCCGGCTTCTCTCTTCTGTGTTTCCAGTTTCCATCTTCCAGGGCCAGTGAACGGACGATGGCCCCCAACCAAAACCCATCCATCCGCTGGCTTCTGCCTCTGTCCGGCTTCTCTTCTGTGTTTCCAGTTTCCATCTTCCAGGGCCAGTGAACGGACGATGGCCCTGACAACCACCGTCCATCCGCTGGCTTCTGCCTCAGGTCCGGCTTCTCTTCTGTGTTTCCATCCATCTTCCAGGGCCAGTGGCTTCTGCCTCTGGTCCGTCTTTCTTCTGTGTTTCCATCTTCCAGGGCCAGTGAACGGACGATGGCCCCAACCACCGCTCCATCCGCTGGCTTCTGCTACAGGTCCGGCTTTCTTCTGTGTCCAGCTTCCATCTTCCAGGGCCAGTTGGGTTCCCCAAACCACTGCCCATCCATTCCATCTTCCATGGGGCCAGTGAACGAGACGATGGCCCCAACCACCGTCCATCCGCTGGCTTCTGCCTCAGGTCCTCTTCTCTTCTGTGTTTCCAGCTTCCATCTTCCAGGGCCAGTGAACGGACGATGGCCCCCAACCACCGTCCATCCGCTGGCTTCTGCTACAGGTCCGGCTTTCTTCTTCTGTTTCCAGTTTCCATCTTCCAGTCCATCCAGTGAACGCCAGACGATGGCCCCAACCACCTGGCTTCCATCCGCTGGCTCATCTGCCAGGTCAGCTCCATGGACTTCTCTTCTGTGTTTTTCCATCTTCCAGGGCCAGTGAACGGACGATGGTTCCCCAACCACTGTATCCATCCGCTGGCTTCTGCCTCAGGTCCGGCTTTCTCTTCTGTGTTTCCAGTTTCCATCTTCCAGGGCCAGTGAACGAGACGATGGCCCCCAACCACCGTCCATCCGCTGGCTTCTGCTCAGTCCGGCTTTTCTCTTCTGTGTTTCCAGTTTCCATCTTCCAGGGCCAGTGAACGGACGATGGCCCCAACCACCGTCCATCCGCTGGCTTCTGCTACAGGTCCGGCTTCTCTTCTGTGTTTTTCCATCTTCCAGGGCCAGTGAACGGACGATGGCCCCCAACCACCGTCCATCCGCTGGCTTCTGCCAGGTCCGGCTTTCTCTTCTGTGTTTCCAGTTTCCATCTTCCAGGGCCAGTGAACGGACGATGGCCCCCCAACCACCGTCCATCCGCTGGCTTCTGCCTACAGGTCCGGCTTTCTTCTGTGTTTCCAGTTCCATCTTCCAGGGCCAGTGAACAGACGTGGCTTCTGGCCTCAACCACCGTTTCCATCCGCTGGCTTCTCAGGTCCGGTTTCTTCTGTTTTTCCATCTTCCAGGGCCAGTGAACGAGACGATGGCCCCCAACCACCGTCCATCCGCTGGCTTCTGCCTCAGCTCCGGCTTCTCTTCTGTGTTTCCATCTTCCATCTTCCAGGGCCAGTGAACGAGACGATGGCTCCCTCAACCAATCCATCCGCTGGCTTCTGCTACAGGTCCGCTTCTCTTCTGTGTTTCCAGTTTCCATCTTCCAGGGCCAGTGAACGGACGATGATGGCCCCCAACCACCGTCCATCCGCTGGCTTCTGCCTCTGCTCCGGCTTCTCTTCTGTGTTTCCAGTTTCCATCTTCCAGGGCCAGTGAAGGACGATGGCCCCCAACCACCGTCCATCCGCTGGCTTCTGCTACAGGTCCGGCTTCTCTTCTGTGTTTCCAGTTTCCATCTTCCAGGGCCAGTGAAGAGACGATGGCCCCTCAACCACCGTCCATCCGCTGGCTTCTGCCAGGTCCGGCTTCTCTTCTGTGTTTTTCCATCTTCCAGGGCCAGTGAAGACGATGGCCCCAACCACCGCCCATCCGCTGGCTTCTGCCAGGGGCCCAGTCTTTCTTCTGTTTCCACCAGGGCCAGTGAAGAGACGATCCTCAACTGGCTCCATCCGTCCTCCTTCTGCTTCTGCTCCGGTTTCCTTCTGTGTTTCCATCTTCCAGGGCCAGTGAACGGACGATGGCCCCCAACCACCGTCCATCCGCTGGCTTCTGCCTCAGGTCCGGCTCTTCTCTTCTGTGTTTTTCCATCTTCCAGGGCCAGTGAACGGACGATGGCCCCCCAACCACCGTCCATCCGCTGGCTTCTGCCTCAGGTCCGGCTTCTCTTCTGTGTTTCCATCTTCCAGGGCCAGTGAAGGCGATGGCCCCCAACCACCGCCCATCCATCCGCTGGCTTCTGCCTCTGCTCCGGTCTTCTCTTCTGTGTTTCCTTCCATCTTCCAGGGCCAGTGAAGGACGATGGCCCCCAACCACCGTCCATCCGCTGGCTTCTGCCTGAACTGCTCCGGCTTTCTCTTCTGTGTTTCTTCAGTTTCCATCTTCCAGGGCCAGTGAACGGACGATGGCCCCCCCAACCACCGTCCATCCGCTGGCTTCTGCTCAGGTCCGGCTTTCTCTTCTGTGTTTCCAGCTTCCATCTTCCAGGGCCAGTGAAGAGACGATGGCCCCCAACCACCGTCCATCCGCTGGCTTTCTGCCTCGCTCCGTCTTCTCTTTTCCAGTTTCCATCTTCCAGGGCCAGTGAAGAGACGATGGCTCCCAACCACCGTCCATCCGCTGGCTTCTGCTACAGGTCCGGCTTTCTCTTCTGTGTTTCCAGTTTCCATCTTCCAGGGCCAGTCGATGGCCCCCGAACCACCGTCCATCCGCTGGCTTCTGCCCAGCTGCCCGGCTTCTGTGTTTCAGTTTCCATCTTCCAGGCCAGTGAACGGACGATGGCCCCCAACCACCGTCCATCCGCTGGCTTCTGCCTCAGGTCCGGCTTTCTCTTCTGTGTTTCCAGTTTCCATCTTCCAGGGCCAGTGAACGGACGATGGCCCCCAACCACCGTCCATCCGCTGGCTTCTGCCACAGGTCCGGCTTTCTCTTCTGTGTTTCCAGCTTCCATCTTCCAGGGCCAGTGAAGAGACGATGGCCCCAAACCACCGTCCATCCGCTTCCATCTTCCTGGCTTCTGCCTCCTGTCCGTCTTCTCTTCTGTGTTTTTCCATCTTCCAGGGCCAGTGAAGGACGATGGCCCCCCCAACCACCTGGTCCATCCGCTGGCTTCTGCCTACAGGTCCGCTGGTCTTCTCTTCTGTGTTTTTCCATCTTCCAGGGCCAGTGAACGAGACGATGGCCCCAACCACCGTCCATCCATCCGCTGGCTTCTGCCTCGGATGATGGTCCAGCTTCTTCTTCTTTGTTTCCATCTTCCAGGGCCAGTGAAGAGGACGATGGCCCTCAACCACCGGTCCATCCGCTCAGCTTCTGCCTTCTCTTCTGTGTCTTCTGTTTCCAGTTTCCATCTTCCAGGGCCAGTGAACGGACGATGTCCCCCAACCACCGTCCATCCGCTGGCTTCTGCTACAGGTCCGGCTTCTCTTCTGTGTTTTTCCATCTTCCAGGGCCAGTGAAGGACGATGGCCCCCCAACCACCGTCCATCCGCTGGCTTCTGCCTCAGGTCCGTCTTCTCTTCTGTGTTTCCAGCTTCCATCTTCCAGGGCCAGTGAAGGACGATGGCCCCCAACCACCGTCCATCCGCTGGCTTCTGCCTCAGGTCCGGTCTTCTCTTCTGTGTTTCCATCTTCCAGGGCCAGTGAAGGACGATGGCCCCCAACCACCGGCCCATCCGCTGGCTTCTGCTACAGGTCCGTCGGCTTTCTTCTGTGTTTCCAGTTTCCATCTTCCAGGGCCAGTGAAGACGTCCCCAGACCACCGTCCATCCGCTGGCTTCTGCTCAGGTCCGGCTCTTCTCTTCTGTGTTTCCATCTTCCAGGGCCAGTGAAGAGACGATGGCCCCCAACCACCATCCATCCGCTGGCTTCTGCCTCAGGTCCGGTCTTCTCTTCTGTGTTTCCATCTTCCAGGGCCAGTGAAGGACGATGGCCCCCGAACCACCGTCCATCCCTGGCTTCTGCCTCAGGTCCGTCTTCTCTTCTGTGTTTCCATCTTCCAGGGCCAGTGAAGAGACGATGGTCCCAACCACCGCCCATCCGCTGGCTTCTGCCTCTGTCGGTCTTCTCTTCTGTGTTTCCATCTTCCAGGGCCAGTGAACGGACGATGGGCCCCAACCACCGTCCATCCGCTGGCTTCTGCCTCCGTCCGGCTTCTCTCTTCTGTGTTTTCCATCTTCCAGGGCCAGTGAACGGACGATGGCCCCAACCACCGTCCATCCGCTGGCTTTGCCAGGTCCGGCTTCTCTTCTGTGTTTCCATCTTCCAGGGCCAGTGAACGGACGATGGTCCCCCAACCACCGTCCATCCGTCTGGCTTCTGGTGGCCCCAACCAGGTCCGGCTTCTCTTCTGTGTTTTTCCATCTTCCAGGGCCAGTGAACGGACGATGGCCCCCTGAACCAACCATCCGCTGGCTTTTGCCATCCGGCTTTCTTCTGTGTTTCCATCTTCCAGGGCAGTGAAGGACGATGGCCCCCAACCACCGCCCATCCGCTCTTCTGCCTCAGGTCCGGTCTTCTTCTTGTGTGTTTCCATCTTCCAGGGCCAGTGAACGAGACGATTTGCCCATCCGCTGGCTTCTGCCTCTGCTTCAGGGCTTCTCTTCTGTGTTTCCATCTTCCAGGGCCAGTGAAGGACGATGCTCCCCCCAACCACCGCCCATCCGCTGGCTTCTGCCTCAGGTCCGGCTTCTCTTCTGTGTTTCAGTTTCCATCTTCCAGGGCCAGTGAACGGACGATGGCCCCAAACCACCGCCCATCCGCTGGCTTCTGCCTCAGGTCCGGCAGGTCTTCTCTTCTGTGTTTCCATCTTCCAGGGCCAGTGAAGGACGATGGCCCCCCAACCACCGTCCATCCGCTGGCTTCTGCCTCAGGTCCGGCTTTCTCTTCTGTGTTTTTCCATCTTCCAGGGCCAGTGAACGGACGATGGCCCCCAACCACCGTCCATCCGCTGGCTTCTGCCTCAGCTCCGGTCTTCTCTTCTGTGTTTCCATCCATCCAGGGCCAGTGAACGGACGATGGCCCCCAACCACCGTCCATCCGCTGGCTTCTGCCTACAGGTCCGGCTTCTCTTCTGTGTTTTTCCATCTTCCAGGGCCAGTGAACGGACGATGGCCCTCAACCACCGTCCATCCGCTGGCTTCTGCCTCTGGTCCGGTCTTCTCTTCTGTGTTCCAGCTTCCATCTTCCAGGGCCAGTGAAGAGACGATGGCCCCCAACCACCGTCCATCCGCTGGCTTCTGCCTCAGGTCCGGTCTTCTCTTCTGTGTTTCCAGTTTCCATCTTCCAGGGCCAGTGAACGGACGATGGCCTCAACCACCGTCCATCCGCTGGCTTCTGCCTCAGGTCCGGCTTTCTCTTCTGTGTTTCCAGTTTCCATCTTCCAGGGCCAGTGAACGGACGATGGCCCCAACCACCGTCCATCCGCTGGCTTCTGCCAGGTCCGGCTTCTCTTCTGTGTTTCCATCATCTTCCAGGGCCAGTGAACGGACGATGGCCCCCAACCACCGTCCATCCGCTGGCTTCTGCCTCAGGTCCGGCTTCTCTTCTGTGTTTCCATCATCTTCCAGGGCCAGTGAACGGACGATGGCTCCCCAACCACCGTCCATCCGCTGGCTTCTGCCTCAGGTCCGGCTTCTCTTCTGTGTTTCCATCCATCTTCCAGGGCCAGTGAAGGACGATGGCCCATCAACCACCGTCCATCCGCTGGCTTCTGCTTCAGGTCCGGCTTCTCTTCTGTTTGTTTCCATCTTCCAGGGCCAGTGAACGGACGATGGCCTCAACCACCGTCCATCCGCTGGCTTCTGCTACAGGTCCGGCTTTCTCTTCTGTGTTTCCAGCTTCCATCTTTCTTTGTTTCCATCTTCCAGGGCCAGTGAACGACGACGATGGCCCTCAACCACCGTCCATCCGCTGGCTTCTGCTACAGGTCCGGCTTCTCTTCTGTGTTTCCATCTTCCAGGGCCAGTGAACGGACGATGGCTCCCCAACCACCGTCCATCCGCTGGCTTCTGCCTACAGGTCCGGCTTTCTCTTCTGTGTTTCCAGTTTCCATCTTCCAGGGCCAGTGAAGAGACGATGGCCCAGTGAACCGAACCACCGTCCATCCGCTGGCTTCTGCTACAGGTCCGGCTTCTCTTCTGTGTTTCCAGTTTCATCTTCCAGGGCCAGTGAAGAGACGATGGCCCCAACCACCGTCCATCCGCTGGCTTCTGCTACAGGTCCGGCTTCTCTTCTGTGTTTCCAGTTTCCATCTTCCAGGGCCAGTGAACGAGACGATGGCCCCCAACCACCGTCCATCCGCTGGCTTCTGCTCAGGTCCGGCTTTCTCTTCTGTTTCAGTTTCCATCTTCCAGGGCCAGTGAAGAGACGATGGCTCCTCAACCACCGTCCATCCGCTGGCTTCTGCTACAGGTCCGGCTTTCTCTTCTGTGTCAGTTTCCATCTTCCAGGGCCAGTTCCATCTTCAACCACCGTCCATCCGCTGGCTTCTGCTACAGGTCCGGCTTTCTTCTGTGTTTCCATCTTCCAGGGCCAGTGAAGGACGATGGCCTCCAACCACCGTCCATCCGCTGGCTTCTGCCTCAGGTCCGGCTTCTCTTCTGTGTTTCCATCATCTTCCAGGGCCAGTGAACGGACGATGGCCCCCAACCACCGTCCATCCGCTGGCTTCTGCTCAGCTCCAGGTCCTTCTCTTCTGTGTTTCCAGTTTCCATCTTCCAGGGCCAGTGAACGGACGATGGCCCCCAACCACCGTCCATCCGCTGGCTTCTTCTGCTACAGGTCCGGCTTTCTCTTCTGTGTTTCCAGTTTCCATCTTCCAGGGCCAGTGAACGGACGATGGCCCCCCAACCACCGTCCATCCGCTGGCTTCTGCCAGGTCCGGCTTCTCTTCTGTGTTTCCAGTTTCCATCTTCCAGGGCCAGTGAACGGACGATGGTCCCCCCCAACCACCGTCCATCCGCTGGCTTCTGCCTCAGGTCCGGCTTCTCTTCTGTGTTTCCAACTTCCATCTTCCAGGACCAGTGAACGGACGATGGCCCCCCAACCACCGTCCATCCGCTGGCTTCTGCTACAGGTCCGGCTTTTTCTTCTGTGTTTCCAGTTTCATCTTCCAGGGCCAGTGAAGGACGATGGCCCCCAACCACCGTCCATCCGCTGGCTTCTGCCTCTACAGGTCCGCTTCTTCTCTTCTGTTTGTTTCCATCTTCCAGGGCCAGTGAACGGACGATGGCCCCAACCACCGTCCATCCGCTGGCTTCTGCTCAGGTCCGGCTTCTCTTCTGTGTTTCCATCTTCCAGGGCCAGTGAACGGACGATGGCCCCCAACCACCGTCCATCCGCTGGCTTCTGCTCAGGTCCGGCTTCTCTTCTGTGTTTCAGTTTCCATCTTCCAGGGCCAGTGAACGGACGATGGCCCCCAACCACCGTCCATCCGCTGGCTTCTGCCAGGTCCGGCTTCTCTTCTGTGTTTCCATCTTCCAGGGCCAGTGAAGAGACGATGGCCCTCAACCACCGTCCATCCGCTGGCTTCTGCCTCAGGTCCGGCTTTCTCTTCTGTGTTTCCAGTTTCCATCTTCCAGGGCCAGTGAAGGACGATGGCCCCAACCACGTCCATCCGCTGCTTCTGCTACAGGTCTGCTTTGTCTTCTGTGTTTCCAGTTTCCATCTTCCAGGGCCAGTGAACGGACGATGGCCCCAACCACCGTCCATCCGCTGGCTTCTGCCTCAGGTCCGGTCTTCTCTTCTTTCCAGTTTCCATCTTCCAGGGCCAGTGAAGGACGATGGCCCCCAACCACCGTCCATCCGCTGGCTTCTGCCTCAGGTCCGGCTTCTCTTCTGTGTTTCCAGTTTCCATCTTCCAGGGCCAGTGAAGAGACGATGGGCCCCAACCACCGTCCATCCGCTGGCTTCTGCCTACAGGTCCGGTCTTCTCTTCTGTGTTTTTCCATCTTCCAGGGCCAGTGAACGGACGATGGCCCCCAACCACCGTCCATCCGCTGGCTTCTGCCTCTGGTCCGGTTTTCTTCTGTGTTTCCATCTTCCAGGGCCAGTGAACGGACGATGGCCCCCAACCACCGTCCATCCGCTGGCTTCTGCTCAGGTCCGGCTTCTCTTCTGTGTTTTTCCATCTTCCAGGGCCAGTGAACGGACGATGGCCCCCCCAACCACCGTCCATCCGCTGGCTTCTGCTACAGGTCCGGCTTCTCTTCTGTGTTTCCAGTTTCCATCTTCCAGGGCCAGTGAACGGACGATGGCCCCCCAACCACCGTCCATCCGCTGGCTTCTGCTACAGGTCCGGCTTTCTCTTCTGTGTTTCCAGTTTCCATCTTCCAGGGCCAGTGAACGGACGATGGCCCCCCAACCACCGTCCATCCGCTGGCTTCTGCTCAGGTCCGGCTTCTCTTCTGTGTTTTTCCATCTTCCAGGGCCAGTGAAGACCACCGTCCATGGCCCCCAACCACCAGTTTCCATCCAGGGCCAGTGGCTTCTGTCCATCCGCTGCCAGGTCCTTTTTCTTCTGTGTTTCCAGTTTCCATCTTCCAGGGCCAGTGAACGGACGATGGCCCTCAACCACCGTCCATCCGCTGGCTTCTGCTACAGGTCCGGCTTCTCTTCTGTTTCCAGTTTCCATCTTCCAGGGCCAGTGAACGGACGATGGCCCCTTCAACCACCGTCCATCCGCTGGCTTCTGCTGGCTCAGGTCCGCTTCTCTTCTGTGTTTTTCCATCTTCCAGGGCCAGTGAACGGACGATGGCCCCCCCAACCACCGTCCATCCGCTGGCTTCTGCTACAGGTCGGCTTTCTCTTCTGTGTTTCCAGTTTCCATCTTCCAGGGCCAGTGAACGGACGATGGCCCCCAACCACCATCCATCCGCTGGCTTCTGCCTACAGGTCCGGCTTTCTCTTCTGTGTTTCCATCTTCCAGGGCCAGTGAACGGACGATGGCCCTCAACCACCGTCCATCCGCTGGCTTCTGCTACAGGTCCGGCTTTCTCTTCTGTGTTTCCAGCTTCCATCTTCCAGGGCCAGTGAACGGACGATGGCCCCCCAACCACCGTCCATCCGCTGGCTTCTGCTACAGGTCCGGCTTCTCTTCTGTGTTTCCAGCTTCCATCTTCCAGGGCCAGTGAACGGACGATGGCCCATCTTCCAGGGCCAACCATCCATCCGCTGGCCTGCTCCATCCTGTGTTTCCAGCTTCCATCTTCCAGGGCCAGTGAACGGACGATGGCTCCCCAACCACCGTCCATCCGCTGGCTTCTTCAGGTCCGGCTTTTCTTCTGTGTTTCCAGTTTCCATCTTCCAGGGCCAGTGAACGGACGATGGCCCCCAACCACCGTCCATCCGCTGGCTTCTGCTACAGGTCCGGCTCTTCTCTTCTGTGTTTCCAGCTTCCATCTTCCAGGGCCAGTGAACGGACGATGGCCCCAACCACCGTCCATCCGCTGGCTTCTGCAGGTCCGGCTTTCTCTTCTGTGTTTCCAGTTTCCATCTTCCAGGGCCAGTGAACGGACGATGGCCCCCAACCACCGTCCATCCGCTGGCTTCTGCTCAGGTCCGGCTTTCTTTTGTGTTTCCATCTTCCAGGGCCAGTGAACGGACGATGGCCCCCAACCACCGTCCATCCGCTGGCTTCTGCTACAGGTCCGGGCTTCTCTTCTGTGTTTCCAGCTTCCATCTTCCAGGGCCAGTGAACGGACGATGGCCCCCAACCACCGTCCATCCGCTGGCTTCTGCTACAGGTCCGGCTTCTCTTCTGTGTTTCCAGTTTCCATCTTCCAGGGCCAGTGACCACCGTCCATCCGATGCTACAGGTCCGGCTTTCTCTTCTGTGTTTCAGCTTCCATCTTCCAACCACGATGGTCCATCCGCTGGCTTCTGCTACAGGTCCGGCTTTCTCTTCTGTGTTTTTCCATCTTCCAGGGCCAGTGAACGGACGATGGCCCCCAACCACCGTCCATCCGCTGGCTTCTGCCTCAGGTCCGGCTTCTCTTCTGTGTTTCCAGCTTCCATCTTCCAGGCCAGTTCCGATGGGCCACCGCCCATCCGATGGCTTCCGCTGGCTTCTGACAGGTCGGCTTTCTCTTCTGTGTTTCCAGTTTCCATCTTCCAGGGCCAGTGAACGGACGATGGCCTCAACCACCGTCCATCCGCTGGCTTCTGCTACAGGTCCGGCTTCTCTTCTGTGTTTTTCCATCTTCCAGGGCCAGTGAACGGACGATGGCCCCCAACCACCGTCCATCCGCTGGCTTCTGCTACAGGTCCGGCTTCTCTTCTGTGTTTCCAGCTTCCATCTTCCAGGGCCAGTGAACGGACGATGGCCCCCAACCACCGTCCATCCGCTGGCTTCTGCTACAGGTCCGGCTTTCTTCTGTGTTTTTCCATCTTCCAGGGCCAGTGAACGGACGATGGCCCCCCAACCACCGTCCATCCGCTGGCTTCTGCTACAGGTCCGGCTTTCTCTTCTGTGTTTCCAGCTTCCATCTTCCAGGGCCAGTGAACGGACGATGGCCCCCCAACCACCGTCCATCCGCTGGCTTCTGCTACAGGTCCGGCTTTCTCTTCTGTGTTTCCAGCTTCCATCTTCCAGGGCCAGTGAACGGACGATGGCCCCCAACCACCGTCCATCCGCTGGCTTCTGCTACAGGTCCGGCTTTCTCTTCTGTGTTTCCATCTTCCATCTTCCAGGGCCAGTGAACGGACGATGGCCCCCAACCACCGTCCATCCGCTGGCTTGCTGCCATCCTGGTCCGGCTTTCTCTTCTGTGTTTCCAGCTTCCATCTTCCAGGGCCAGTGAACGGACGATGGCCCCCCAACCACCGTCCATCCGCTGGCTTCTGCTACAGGTCCGGCTTTCTCTTCTGTGTTTCCAGCTTCCATCTTCCAGGGCCAGTGAACGGACGATGGCCCCCCAACCACCGTCCATCCGCTGGCTTCTGCTACAGGTCCGGCTTTCTCTTCTGTGTTTCCAGCTTCCATCTTCCAGGGCCAGTGAACGGACGATGGCCCCCAACCACCGTCCATCCGCTGGCTTCTGCTCAGGTCCGGCTTCTCTTCTGTGTTCCAGCTTCCATCTTCCAGGGCCAGTGAACAGACGATGGCTCAACCACCGTCCATCCGCTGGCTTCTGCTACAGGTCCGGCTTCTCTTCTGTGTTTCCAGCTTCCATCTTCCAGGGCCAGTGAACGGACGATGGCCCCCAACCACCGTTGGTCCATCCGCTGGCTTCTGCTCCATCAGGTCCGGCTTCTCTTCTGTGTTTCCAGTTTCCATCTTCCAGGGCCAGTGAACGGACGATGGCCCCCCCAACCACCGTCCATCCGCTGGCTTCTGCTACAGGTCCGGCTTCTCTTCTGTGTTTCCAGCTTCCATCTTCCAGGGCCAGTGAACGGACGATGGCCCTCAACCACCGTCCATCCGCTGGCTTCACAGGTCCGGCTTTCTCTTCTGTGTTTCCAGCTTCCATCTTCCAGGGCCAGTGAACGGACGATGGCCCCCCAACCACCGTCCATCCGCTGGCTTCTGCTACAGGTCCGGCTTTCTCTTCTGTGTTTCCAGCTTCCATCTTCCAGGGCCAGTGAACGGACGATGGCCCCCCAACCACCGTCCATCCGCTGGCTTCTGCTACAGGTCCGGCTTTCTCTTCTGTGTTTCCAGCTTCCATCTTCCAGGGCCAGTGAACGGACGATGGCCCCCCAACCACCGTCCATCCGCTGGCTTCTGCTACAGGTCCGGCTTTCTCTTCTGTGTTTCCAGCTTCCATCTTCCAGGGCCAGTGAACGGACGATGGCCCCCCAACCACCGTCCATCCGTTGGCTTCTGCTACAGGTCCGGCTTTCTCTTCTGTGTTTCCAGCTTCCATCTTCCAGGGCCAGTGAACGGACGATGGCCCCCCAACCACCGTCCATCCGCTGGCTTCTGCTACAGGTCCGGCTTTCTCTTCTGTGTTTCCAGCTTCCATCTTCCAGGGCCAGTGAACAGACGATTTAACCACCGTCCATCCGCTGGCTTCTGCAGGTCCGGCTTTCTCTTCTGTGTTTCCAGCTTCCATCTTCCAGGGCCAGTGAACAGACGATGGTCAACCACCGTCCATCCGCTGGCTTCTGCCACAGGTCCGGCCTTCTCTATTATGTTTCCAGCTTCCATCTTCCAGGGCAGTGAACGGACGATGGCCCCCAAGAACCGTCCAGATAAACAGGAGATGAAAATAGAGAGAGAGAGAGAGAGAGAGAGAGAGTGAGCTTCCAGAGAGGAATGGAGCCAGAGAAAATGAGGTAAGAAATGGTGTGTTTCAAACACACAAAAATGCATCCATCCACCCACCCACCCACCTACCTACCTTCTGTCTATCCCTTCCCACCCACCCACCTACCTACCTATTCCCTACCTACTATCCCCACTTCTGTGTTTCCACACCCACCATCATACATGCATTCACAGTCAAAAGTGACGCTCACACATCACCCACTCCATATACATATACACAAAACAGGTCCACATACCTGCAAGCCTGAAGTCCACTCTTCTTCATTCCAGTTGAGCTTCTCATTGTCTCTCTCTCTGTCCCCTACTCTTTCTTTTTCGGCGTCCTAGGTCCATCTTTCAGTGTTTTCCATTCCATAGCCTTACGAATTTTCTTCTTCTTTCCTTGTCTTTCCTCCTTTTCTTCATCTCGTTTGATGTTTGTCTTTCTTCCGATCTTTCATCCTGTCTTTGAGCCTTCTCCCTTTCGGCCCACCTTTCAGCCTGCGTCTCTTCAACTATCTTGTTCATCTCCTCCTCGATCATCTCCTCTATGACCTCAAGTAAGTCAACTGCTTCTTCCTCAGCTGCTGGCTTTCTTCCTCCTCCCTGAGTATCTCCTCTAATTCAGCGAGTAACTCCTCTAATTCTTCAAGTCTTCACCGATCTCTTCCTGTGTTTATCTCCTCCGAGTGTGAGAGTTGTTGCCATTCCTCGAGAAGTGCTTCCGCTGTTCTTCCACACAGGGTCGTGTTCTTCTTCACGTTTCAACTTTCTTGTTCTTCCACTTCTTCCAAAACTGCATTTTATGCGCCTTCCATCCGCGCTCGTGTCCAGTCTCCTCAGGCGTTTCGTTCAGCATTGGCAACTCTCCGGCGTTCACTGTCTGGGAATTGCAAATCATCCGTAGCCTTCTCGGTCTTCAGTTTCGCTTCTCGCTCCAGCAATCCTTCCAGAGATCCAGTCAGGGGAGTCCAAGTCGGTCGCGAGTTCTGCCCCATGATCGTTGAGGATGCCCAGGGTTTTCCTCCTCGGCGTGGCCTCTTTCCATTTCCTAGTTTCCTGGTCGTTCACCTGCCTCCAGTTGTTCCATTTCCTCTCTCAGCTTCGCTTTTTCTCTCTTCAGCCTCTTCGTATCCATTTTCCTCGCCATTGCCCGATTCTTTCGAAACTTCTTCATCGTCTGCTTTTTGTTTTCGAGTCATCTTCCAGGGCCCGAAGTCTGTCTTCCTCGAGGCTCGTCTCCATCTTTTGCGCAGTGACCGTCAGAGCTGTGATTTGCTCCTTCAGATCTTCCAGACTGCTTTCCAAAAGGTGATCGTATTCCGTCCATCGTCTGGCTTTCTCTTCCGAGGTATTCAATCTTCGTGTCCTTCTCCACATTTCCATTCTCGAGACGATTCCGTTCTTCTAAGAGAAGGCGAATTTTCCTTCCATTTCACTTTGGTTTTTTATTTTCTTCATCAGAGCAGCAACTTCCTTCTGCAGATTTCTGATCGTCCTCCTTGCATGATGCGAGTTTTCGCTCACACGCCGTTCGTTGTCCTTCTGCATCCTTCTGTGATTCACTATTTTCAACCTCGTCCATCTTTCTGTCTTTTCTTCATGACGTTTCTCATCTCGTGGACGAAATTCCTCTTGAAATCCTGTAGCAGTGAGGGCCTGGGGAACTCGGTCGCATATGGGTCGTCGATCGTTTTTACCAAAATTTCCAAGAATTCAAAATCGAGTCCAGATCACTTCGGCTCACGAGCTTTCTCTTGGCCGTTTGTGCCTTCAGAATTTTCGGACGATGGATTCCCTCAACCACCGTCCATCTTCTGGTCAGATATAATCGTTGTTTCCAGTAATATCTTCCAGGTCGAACAATGTTCCTAAGAACAGGACCAATTTATAAACAATATCCATGCAGCGATTGCCTCCTCCAATCTTGCATCCAAACCACTGGGTAGTCCTAAAAGTGCAAGAGCCATATTTAAAACTTGTAAGAGCTTTGACTGCATGCTGACTGTTGCCAAGTAAGACGGGCGAGGCTAAGGTCAGTTTTAGATTCCGACACCAAGCTTCGACTGGTTTCGTCGGGGATTCGTGAATCTTCTTCCTTCCTTCCTCGAAGTCGGAGAAACGATGAAGAACCACCGTCTTCACTGGTCTCTCTGCCTCCGAGGAAGGACGGAAGAAGATCACGGAATCTCCGACGGAACGAGTGAAGCGTGGTGCTGGATTCTAAACAAACCTCATCGGAGCCGGACGCGCCGATTTTTTTATGTACGTGAATGCACTCTATGAAAACGATATATTATATTTTCGTTAAGGTCATTTTATTATTATCGTGAATAAAGATTTTTCTTATGCATTTCAAAAAGTTATGTTTTATTTTTTTACAGTGGTTCCTCTCTCTTTGCAGTAATATCTTTTTTAATTTTTCTAAAATTGAAATATTATTGAAAATATTATCATAAACTTTTATTTTTGTACGGAAAATAACAATGTAATTTAAACACTAGTAAAATTAGGAAAAAGACCTTTAAAACAGTTTTTGTTAAACAAAATGGCAGTTTCAACAGCATTTATTTTATATAGTAAACGCTCAATTCGTCTTATCAATTATTTTTTCTTCCGCTGGAATGGTTTACATTGTCCGATGGCTTTCATATCCAGTGGTTTAGTGATGTCCAGGAGGTGAAGTTCTCAGAACTACCCTCCATCCGCTGGCTTCACTAAACCACTGGCTTTCTCTTGAATCATCGGACAATTGCCAGTGAACGACCATTCCACCAGTCCATCCTCTGCTTCTGCTACAGGTCTGGCTTTCTCTTCTGTGTTTCCAGTCCAGGGCCAGTGAACTGGCCCTCAACCACCGTCCTACACATCACTAAACCACTGGATATGAATATCGGACAATTGTTTGCGACCATTCCAGCTAGTGATGTGTGGGAGGTAGTTCTCATAGAACTACCTCCACTGGCACGCCGCTAAACCACTGGATATGAATATCGGACAATTGCCTTGAATGACCATTCTAGTCCTAGTGATGTGCTAGGAGGTAGTTCTGTGTTTTTCTTCAGAACTGCCTCCATCCACATCACTAAACCACTGGATATGAATATCGGACAATTGCTCAACCACCATTCCATCTAGTGATGTGTACAGGTAGTTCTCAGTGAACGGACGAGAACTACCTCATCCGCACATCACTAAACCACTGGATATGAATATCGGACAATTGCTGGCGACCATTCCAGCTAGTGATGTTGGCTTAGTTCTCAGGTAGAACTACCTCCACATCACTTCCATCTTCTAAACCACTGGATATGAATATCGGACAATTGCTTGCGACCATTCCAGCTAGTGATGTGGACGGAAGAAGTTCTCATAGAACTACCTCCGACACATCACTAAACCACTGGATATGAATATCGGACAATTGCTTGACGACCATTCCAGCTAGTGATGTGGAGGTAGTTCTCATAGAAAACTATATTATATTTTCGTTAAAACCACTGGATATGAATATCGGACAATTGATTTCGACCATTCCAGCTAGTGATGTTTAGGAGGTTTTTACAGTGGAACTCTCTCTCTTTACACATCACTTTTTAAAACCACTGGATATGAATATCGGACAATTTATCATACCAAGCTAGTGATTTTTGTACGGAAAATAACAATGTAAGTTCTCAGTAGAACTAGGAAAAACACATCACTAAACCACTGGATATGAATATCGGACAATTGCTTGCGACCATTCCAGCTAGTGATGTTAGGAGGTAGTTCTCATAGAACTACCTCTTATCACGTCGCTAAACCACTGGATATGAATATCGGACAATTGCTTGCGACCATTCCAGTTTAGTGATGTGTAGGAAGTAGTTCTCATAGAACTACCTCCTACACATCACTAAACCACTGGATATGAATATCGGACAATTGCTTTGCGACCATTCCAGCTAGTGATAGGAGGTAGTTCTCATAGAACTACCTCCTACACATCACTAAACCACTGGATATGAATATCGGACAATTGCTTGCGACCATTCCAGCGCAAGAAAAGCAACTGCCGCTGGCAATTCACTGATTACAGTCCGTTAGTCCGAAGGCCCGATAGTCCGAAGGTCCGATAGTCGTAGGTCTAAGCCGGCATTCCGAGGCAAGCGCCCCCCACCCCCGCCTGATTAATCCCCCCGCCTCCATGGCTAATACGGCAAAATTGTAACCAGTAAACACCCCTCGGGTACGTTATGTTGGTATTTTTATGGGTGTTTACTGGTTACAATTTTGCCGTATTAGCTATGGAGGGGTGGGGGGCTGATTACAGTCCGTCGGACTATGGGGCCTTCTGACTTTCGGACTATCGGGCCTGCTGACTTTCGGACTATCGGACCTTCGGACTATCGGGCCTTCGGACTATAGGGCGGTCACCAGTTCACTGGCCCTGGAAGACGGAAGCTGGAAACACAAAAGAGAAGCCCGGAAGTTATTCTTAAGTGGGAGAAGGAATGCATATTCTAATGTATATTTGTGTCTGCCTGTAGCATAAGATTTTTAAGCAAATGTTGCTGCAAAGCGCGGAACACCTTACGAAAAAAAAAAAAAAATCTGTGTGTGGGGCTCTTTGTATTACTTACACTAATGCAACAGATATCAACTGTGAAGGCTTATCAGTCCTAAGATACTGTTTTCCATGTTGTCACAATTTTTTATATGTAGACGATTATCACAACTAACATTTCAATTTTCCTTGTGTAAAATAAAAACTTTTGTACAAAAAAAATTAAAATTTTACTCGTACTTGACTACAGAAACGTAGGTTCAAGGGCCTAGTCTGCTTTAACGGATCATAGACCTACTGTATATAATATACCACTATGCTATGCAGGATGCTGCGTATGCAACATAGTTACTTTTTTACCTTTGTAAACTCGGGTAACAAATCATATTGGTTGGCTCGGACAAGTGTGCTTTTTATTTCTAGAAGGGGGGAGACCATATATATTAATTACACGTCGGTCTTGCTCGTCCACTCTCGGATAATTAAACCAGTCACCAGGATAAAGTTTCAATTCATTAAGACGATAAGAATCAAGTTTGAACCCGTCATCGAGCGCCATATATCAACAACTATAATGCTGTTGCCAAAACGTAGTTAACCACAGGTATATTACTAGATTTTTAAATTAAATCTTTCAGGAATAAAAACTTGTCATGTACGTACCTGTTTTCACTGATTCTAAAAACGAACAATTCTTTAATCTTATATATATATATATATATATATATATATATATATATATGTATATATATATATATATATATTAATATATAATATCAAACGTTATGCATCAACTTCCAGATCAAAACGTTTGCCTACCTTGGTGGTTTAAATTGCCTTGGAAAGAATGGTTAATTCCGGGTTTCAGAACATAAAATACCCAACGTTAATTCGAAAACTTGTTCTGTTTGTAGAGTGAAATTACGTTATATTTTAGTGATTTTCTCTTTTATTATGAACTCTTTCGCAATGTCTGCAATATATGTGCTTCATGAAAGTCTGTCGTAGTTGTTATTGGTGGAAACAGCGCTTTAAAATACATGAAAAGACGAAATATGTTGGTGAGTGGGTCAGAGTAACCAGCGTCCCTTGTACACTCGAATCGTTCTACTGTAGTTCACTCTCACTCACTCCCTCTAGTGGCCCTCGGGCCTCTTCGTGGCCCATGGCCATGGTCGCTTGCACTAGACCTCCCCTAGTTCCCCTGTAGAGTGCTGCATCTCCAATTATTGTCAGGACCTTACACTCCCAATTCTCTTATATATCTGAACACATTATCTTTCCATCTCATCCTTGGTCTCCCCACCTGTCTTCTTAAATGGGACCTGTTATTCTACGCAAAATGTGTCGCCATCTTTAATATTTATCAAAAATTATTGTCGTTATTAATGCTAGTTCTGTCCAATATCCATATAAAAACTTTATTCTTTCCTTGGTAGTGACCCCCAAGGGTTTTTGAGGGTCGTTATCAAGGACTAATATTTCTTGGGGGTCATCTTAATGATATTTACAGTCCAGTGCATATTATTACTAATTGTGTGAATTTGTGATTTACTTTATTATATACAAAATAAAGTTATTTCTATATACAAAATGTCAAAGCTCAAACAACAATTGTTTATTTATTTATTTGAAAATGCCCGACTTACAATAGTTGCTGGTTAATGTTTTCCTTTAGATTTAATTCAGCAATATTTGCGATAATAATGAATGGCCTTTGGAATAAAAGGGTATGAGTTTATATGCATTTCATTTCTTATATCACCTTAATAAAATTCATCGTATAATCGGTATAATGGAAAACGTTGTCAGTTAGTATTTATTGTTTTTTATTTTATAGTTAACTTAAAACTGCCAATAGATGGCCATATTGGCGTTGTAAAAAAATTTCTAAGAAAATGGGTTAGGAACCAAAGGCTGCATGGGTCCTTAGCAAATCTAAAATCAAATAGGGATATGTTATTAAACAGTTTGGCTACCTAGTATCTACATGCTTTAAATATGAATTTTTATATATGTCACGATTTTCGTATGTTTTTGTTTTCTTTTTAATGGTCATCTACTCCCAGATAGACAACAGAAGTCGTCGTTGATGTCTAAGTTTTCAATAAGATCTAACTATTTGATGAATGTTTATGCAATATTTGTTTTTCATTCAATTCAAGTTCACTTAATTTTTTTCCTTGTTTTATCAGTATTGCCATATCGGCAATCCACATGAGAACGGTTGTTAATAATTGTCAGTGAAAGTCTCGTTTTGTGAACCATAAATCTAATCGAAGCTGTAATTTATAAATGACAACGCATACCATCTGTGGCATTTAGAGAAAAATTCTTATGCCATGTGTCCGTTAAATACTATCTTTCAAATGTATTATGAGGACGGGAATAAAATGATCAGGGTAATATTAGAACTTGTCACGTGACTAAAAATGAAATGACTGACGTGTAACGTCACCTTCTGTTCCGTGCTATATAGTGTATTTTGTAGTTTCTTCATTATTCTGAATGTAAGTATCACCCAAGTACTTTAGAGGTTTGTTAATATATAGATTAAGGCGTTATATACACGTAACCAGTAAAGAAAAAACGTAAACAGGAAATTGTAGTGTAAACTGTCGGCCTTTAACCGGTCACATTTGCTTACAAGGATGCCATTATCCATCAGCCTATCCTCTCCCTTAGGCTAGGATCATGTCAGGTTGCCCCTCATAGGGAAATTTCAAGGCGTTCAAGTACCCTACAATAATTAGGTATATTATCCTAAAGTAACTGCCTATTTAAGATGTAGTTTAGCCTAGGATTCGTAGGTATAAAGTCAATTCAATTCTTGGGTTAGGCTAGTGCTCAACTGAGGCCAGGCACGTGAACTACCATACAAGGCCTGTGTTAATTTCTGTGAAGCAGCTGTGCAAATTTAGTTGTGGAGTGCACAACATTTTTTACTTATTTAATCGATGAACCCTAGTGGTAAGAGCAGTTGGTACATTCCTGCGCAGTTTTGATACATAATTGTTCGTGTGGTGGAAGCAGTCGTGAAATTGACTTGCATTAGGTAAAGAAATGGAATGCTAATATCTACTTTAGGACCTCTAAGAGTTTGAAGATGAGGTAAAAGAATAAAGGGAGTTAATATTTATATATATATATTCAGTTTGGCCAAGTTAACAGGACTGTAGAACCCTCAGGAGGCGGGTGGAGTGACAGAAAACCTGGTTGTGCTATTCCTTGTGAAGAGGAAAGGTATGTTAAGTTGTGTACAAGGATGGGTATGAATGCTTGATGCTACTGTAATAGTAGTCTATTATCAGGGTAAAACTGCTGACTATTATTGTGCCCCTCTAGTTTGGTAATAACCAAGTTACATGCAAAATGTGGAAATTGGGTGTAACTTGAAAAACTGGCTTCAGTTTTCAGTCATGGCTCCATAGGTGCAGATTGAAAACTGGCTTCAGTTTTCAGTCATGGCTCCATAGGTGCAGATTTGTAATGCTACTTCCCTGGATTATTTTGGCTGTTTTAAAATTTCTCATGAAGTTTTTTAGTTTGTGTATTAGATGTTTCAAAAGTTCATTAAAATAAAAATGTGTGGTGAAAGTTAGAGCAAGGGGGAGGGGAGGAAAAATCAATTGAAAATGAGAGACGACGAAATTGCAGTACACAAGACATTGAAGGAAGTTTTTTTATGGGTTGCTTTTACCGAGATGTGTACAATGTTATAAATTCAATACATATTTTTCTTGTGCTCAAGTTCTGCTTAATTTTTATGACAAAGCATTGCATATTTGCATGATTATGGGTTAAAGGGGCAATTCAGTCTCGCCCATTAGTACTACTGCTGGATTTTGAAGGTTTTGTTTTGTAAATTGTCTGGCTAGCAGCTGCATTTATTTCTCTCCTTTCTAATTCTGCTTTCTGTGGTTTCTTCCCTGTTTGGTAGTTCTTTTGGTTTTATCTGAACTTAACTCTGTGGTGGTCCTGAGTTAAAGTCCCACTCAGGGCTTGATAGATTTCACTGGCAGCGCAACCTCACCATCTCTGAGTAGGGGAGGTGGAACTGTAGGTCTATGTGCTGATCCATCAGCAGGCACTACATGGTTTCATCTTGTCCTAGTTTTGATGGAGACGGGCCTTTAGTTCTGATCTTGTGCATGTGTTTAGTCCTAGGACATTGTGTGACAGCTCAATGACCAGTTTTTTTTTTTTATTATTATTATTATTATTATTATTATTCTGCCAGTCATGATCAACCTTCAAGCTTATAGCTGGCCATGCTGAGCACCTCAGCTTAATGGACTTTTTGAGAATCTGACCACCCAACACGTAATGAAATCTGATGAATAACAAAGACCCGAGACCTAGTAGTACAGGTAACACATTACCCATAAACGAGTAGCATTTGTGTGAAACACTCGTTCTTTCTTCCCTCAGTTGTTATGTAGCATTATTTCACTATAAGTTTTGAGGTGGGTCATGTAAGATATTAAACTTAGTAATGAATGTAACTGTACAGATAGGAATGATATGAAAAAACTAATGTATCCACTGCATATGAGAGTTATGTATTTGCTTATTTTTACACTGAGTAAGTAGCTGTCAGCTATCATTTTGTACTGCATTTCATTTTGGATGAACATTTCATCCAAATCTCCATGTGTGTGTGTGTGTGTTGTTTTGGGGGTCATTTGAAAGTTATATTACAAAACATGCCAAAAGCTACTTGAGCTTATGCTACTCTGTATCATGAGTTAAATCTTGTACCTGATACTAAATTATGATTGTATTCCAGGTTCCTGAGTTCGTGTTGGAATTTCCCAAGATGCATCAAGAAAATTAAATAACAAGAAATATCATCTGCAGTTTGAAGAATGGATTCTTGATTTTTTCAGGGCCTTTTTTTTTTTTTTTTTTTTAAATGTTCTCTCCCCTACTTGTGATTTTATTAAGGCTTACATTAATGGAAGTTACAAACCTTTAATTTATACTTGAGCCTGAGCCTGGGTGCCTGAGATGAGGAAACTAATGAAGTGATATTTAGCTGTATGTGTCTGTGTGTTGAAACTAGAGAAATGATAGTTACAGTTGTGTGTGTGTGAGAGAGAGAGAGAGAGAGAGAGAGAGAGAGAGAGAGAGAGAGAGAGAGAGAGAGAGAGAGAGAGAGAGAGAGAGAGAGAGAGAGAGAGAGAGAGAGTCCCTCCACTAGTGGAAGTCCTTTGTGTCCCATGGTAGTTGCTTGCTCCCTTTTTCTCTGTCCATTGCACATTGACTTGTTTAGAGAGCTTTTCTGATTGTATTCTTCCACACCTCACTTGTCTGTCAAGAGGGGATATTCAAGTTGGTACTTTCTCTGTTGTTGTGAGCATATGTTCATCGATGTCAAAACCTCATTCTTGTATTTTTGAAGTATCTGCTTTTTTGTACAAATGTTTCTTAGCTTGTGAGAGTCTAGGGAAATAGAGCTGAGGATGTTTTTATACATGTCTGTTTTGAATGTCTGTGTTTGCTTAAAGGTTAATGGAGTGTGAGCCGGAGAGGTGCTGAAACTTTCCTTGTCTTAAGATCTATTGTGGTAGTGTGACTGGGAACTATTTGCATGTAGTAAGGATTTTATGATGATACATGTTTTGCTGTAAAAACATGATTTTTTTTATATAAAGAATGGGAATTGTTGATCCATGTACATTTGCTGTTAAATTGTGGAATTTTCTTCCTAGCAGTGTCATTGATATTTTCTTTCCACGAATATCTTTACTTCTTATCAATTCATTCTAATCTGTGAAAGTTACTTCACAGGATAATAATCTTTGGCGTATTGTGTGAAGATTGTTTACTTGCAGTCTGTCTCCTAATTATCCCTACACAATAATTTGGAATAAGATGTTTGTAATGTCCATGACTCATTGGTGAGTATAAAAAGGATTTTAAATTTCCTAGGTTTTTTTTGGGGGGGGGAGGGGGCTCCTTTCATTCCCGTATATAATTCCATCTTTCCTCTTTGTTTTCATGTTATCATGCTTACTATGTCAGCATTTCTTAACTATCAATGGAAGACTTTCCTCTTAGCTGCTCTGACTGTTTCATATCTTGGGTCCTTAGGAAGATTTGAGGAAGAAGGCAAGATGGGTGGCCTGCCTTAGATTGTGGAGGCCCCACCCATTGATGAAATAGCCATTAGGTTTGCCTGCTTTTATCTGAGTGTTCAGGAACAAGTGAAAATAGTTTTGTTTCCAGGAAACAATGAGGGTTAATTTTCAGAGTAGATTTTGTAAGGCTGTCAGTTGTAAATGTGTTCATTTTTGTTATATTGTAGCAGCAGAACTTGTATATATAATTACTTGACTGTCTTAACAAATTCATTATTGGTTTTCTTGAATGTTTAACGGAGCAATAGTGTTCTTTGTTATAGCTCTTAGCCTACAAGCTAACCTGGTGTTGTTGGGCAGAATGGAGAGTAACCAAACATAATAGTTATGGATACAAGTTTAAAGAAAAAAAAAGGTAATATAAAAAATTAGTAATGAATGGGCAAAACGGTAGTTTGGTAATGTCTGTATAGCTGGAACATTATAAATGAATGATATCCTAAGTACAAGTAGCTATATAGTTAATCACAGTTTAGTTGATACATTCATGAAATTTTAAAGTCATTTTGAAGAATTAAGATTGATGATTCTTACCTTGATAAGAGAAAATTGTAAATTTTGTTTGTTTTTCATAAGAACCTTGAATGTGTTTTGGCATGTTTACATTTGAAGGAAGTGTTAGACATACCCATGGGATGGGAATTGCCTTAGCAGAGTGAGTGATTTTAGATATGCTATAACGTACAGTGCTTAGATGTAGAGGGCTAGAATTTAAAAAAATTTATATTAACTGTGAGTCTAGAATTGAGAACTTTTTAATGCACTGTTATGCTTCCTATATATTATATTGTCTCATCACTATTATTATGTGATGGTATTTTTTTTCTATTTTACATAAGGGTATTCTGTTCTGTGGAAGCTTGCTTTTGAAATTAACAGCCTTTAAGGTTTGTTCTTAGTGGTTATTTTGTCCTTCTGAATTACATTTATAATAATTCTATGTATTCTGGTCAACCCTTCAAGGCCTGGTTTTCCAGTCACTTTGATCAATTTGATTGTTAGGTGCTCCATGCATCTTCAGGTGCCCAGTTTGTTGATCCCTTAGTCATATCACTGTCCTTCAGTTCGTGTTCTTGCTCTTCATTTAGAAGACCTCAAATGATGCTACGATCAATTTAATATGTAGTATATTTCTTTGCTTTTTACCTTTAGCATTTTGTCTTTTCTCATATAGTTTTCTGATCCAGACACATTGAGTATTCCATTCTTGCTCATCATTTTATTTTCTTACCTATTTTTACCAGTTTTTTTTTCTTCTTCTGTAGCTTAGCTTCCAAGAAAATGTGCTAGGCAAAGCAGGTAGTTTGTATCATACCCTATGGGTCGCCTGGCTGATAGCAGTAGCGGTTGCTTATCTCGTAATTTTGTCAAAAGAGCTTGTATGATGATTGGAGACTGACTGCGATAATAAACCCTAAATTGTTTTAGGAGTTATTTTTGTTTGTTAACATTTAAAAAAGTTTCATTGTGGTATTAATAGCCTAAAAGGTATGCCCCACTTCGGAATGGAACCAAGGCTCCCCTTGTCTGTCGCTTCCTTCAAGACTACGTTTTACGCCAAGTTTATATGATGTTTGACATGTGAGTGAAGTTTCTGTGAGTACTGTATTCAGTCATCTCAATATTTTCCATTTTGGTTTTGTTTGAGACTGAGTTGTTTTGTTAGTGAGCAGTTATGTGTGTTAACTACTGTTTTTGTGAGTTTATTTGATGTGCTTTAATGCTGAACTTTTCTCCCCGAGCTGATTCTCAGATAACAGGTGGTATTGTTATTTTTATAATTGGACTCTCTCTCTCTCTCTCTCTCTCTCTCTCTCTCTCTCTCTCTCTCTCTCTCTCTCTCTCTCTCTCTCTCTCTCTCTCTCTCTCTCTCTCTCTCTCTCTCGTGTTGGGTCTGTTCCTCCTCATTATGATGTGCAATGGGTTGTGTCAACACACTTCTGTCATTTGCACTTTCTGCCTGAATTCCCATTTTGTCCAGTCTTCATCAGAGTCCTTCCTCTTGCCATTTCCACATTTCCTCATTTTTATGAAAACTGCTCTGCTTCCCTTTTATCACAGACCAGTCTGTGATCTCTTCAGCCTACTATAAAATTATTTACGTACAATTTGTGGTATGGAATTTCTTTTTGAACTTTTCCCACAGCATTTGAATGGCCACTTTCCCAACTGGACATTTTTTTTTTCTTTCAATTCACAAAAAGCTTGGTTTTTGTTGGTATTGATTTGAATCCTGTCTTCATTTTTTTTCTTTCAATTCACAAAAAGCTTGGTTTGTTGGTATTGATTTGAATCCTGTCTTCATTCCACTCTTCCATCTTTTGAACTTTAGTATAGTAAGAGTTCTTATGACAGCTCCAAGGTGTCTTCCAATTTGTGTTTCTTTGTGGCATGTGTCATAACTGAAATTACAAATCAAGAACTAAATGCTGATCTTGGATGGACTGCAAGCATCTATCTCAAATTCTGATATCTTGTATCTATTACTGTCCTTCCTTATGTCATTTTATTGTGTCATTACATGTATCGTGAGTTTTTATGGTACACTGCATTTCTTAATACTCATGTTATAAATCCTTTTTTGCATGGTACTTCTTGTAGATGCCACTGTGTGATGATTGTCCATTGTTGATATCTCGTCCATGGAACCAGACCAACAGTCATGAACTATAATTTTTTTTACAGCCTTCCTTCCATAGTTAGGGACCTTTTCATAGTTTAAAAAATGTTTAAAATTGGAGCTGGGATTTACTCTACTACAATGCAGAGAAAAATGCTGAGGGCCCCACTCAAAATAGGTTTAGATACAAGAATGGAGTTTGCATATGCATCACGCCTAGCACTTCTTCAGGGTGGTTTTGTTTTGTTTTGATTTTACTCATATGTATAGGTATTTGAGAGGTTAGGCATAAGGTAGTGTGTTAATAACCAAAGTACACTGTACAATTGTGAGATGTATGTAGTATTATACTGTATTTTTTTATCTGCTGATATACAGCAGGTACTATGTAATTGTTACGTGAAGGCATGCGGGAAGAAGAAAGACAATGGAAACCTCTAAAGATTTTCATATTTGCTCCTTCTGATAAGTCTGAAAAGGCAGGATGAATGTGCCTGTCCTTATTTGCTTGTGGCATGTCCTTTCCCCATGATCACAGGATAATAAAAGAAGTTTATTGAGGTTCATTTGGAAGATATGAAAAAGTATGTTGAGTGCAGTCTCAGTTTATCATAAGGTATTTCAGTTGTTTTTTAAGTAAATTCTGTGTGTTTTGTTTACCTATATTTCTCTGTAGTGCACTTCAATGTGGTGCACTGTAGGCATTACTAAAGGGTGTTGCAGCATCCCTTTGGCCATGGCTGCAACCACTTTTCACCCTTTCACTTTGCCTCCATTCCTACTTTATTTCTGCAGTCTTGCTGGCCAGCCTCTCTTAACTGTTACTTCTTTGTGCATCTGTGGGGTTTTGTGCCAATTGGACATTTGGATCCTAGTGCTTGATCTATATTTTGTGGATCTCTTTAGTGTGCTGCCCACCCATTCGAATCCCCCCCAAATCACTGCTTTAAAGCACTTAATGGTTGAAAGTGCCCCAGTGCTTGGCAGGACTGCCTAAATTTCATAAAACAAATCTCACTTTCCATCAAGTTTCTTGCTCTCTTTTAACCTTGTCTACTGCTAACATTTACCTGTCACTGCTTGTGGGTATCTGAAACCCGCATTTAGTACCCATGTTTAGTTTCCTTTGTTGTTCAGAAGGTAGCTTACTCATATATGTGTGTGGGAATCGAGATTTGAATGTCGAGTTTGTGAGGGATTTGTGCAAAGATTGACACATTTCAATATTCTTGCTGTATGCCACAGGAAGAGGTGTCTTGTATGATTGCATCCTGATGGCTGATTTTGGCTTATGACCTAATCTGTACATATAAAAGGAATTACGTTACACCATTTGAGATGCATAGTTCTACAATTGAATAACGAGCTGAAAAGTTTCTTAAGTCATATGGAGAGGTATTTCTTGCTGTCAATTAGCATTTCATGATTTATTCTTAACTTTGTATGTGAATTTACAGTAAAAGCCTTTGTGAAACAAGTACAGATCTACTACTTTTTACTTTTTTCTGCTGGTCTAAGCAGAGATGCCAAATGTAATTTTTTTTTTTTTATGCATTCTTGACACTTTTTAGTGTTTTCTGTATTTCATGTGTTCCAAGATGTTTGTCTTGTGTTTATTTTCTTGTATTGATTAGTTGCAAGCATTTTATTCTGGGTGTTTCCTGTATTTAGTAAAACATTTGGCTTTTTTTTTTTACCTGATTGCCAGTCTTGAGAGGGAAGGCTTTTCTGTAATATTCTTTGAAACATTCTCATGATAAGGTGCTGATTATGGCAACATTAGGTACAGCTCTGCTCCATCTTTTACTTGACCATCAGACATACAGTTCTGTCCAGTGCTGATTTCAGTTTGCCCCACCATTAGGCTTTGTAGGCTAAATTTCATTATTTGTTCATTCTAGGCAGGTAACTCACCTTCATGGCCATTTTGTTCCTGTGGCTGTTGCAATACCGGTTGTCTCGTCGTCATTACAGCTGCTGGCTTACAGGGTGCCTTTTTAATGCTGACTTTAATGGAATGAATCCTAATAAGATATGTTTGGTGTATAGACATTGATTTCTCAGTTCAGTGTCTTAGGATATTGAGTACATGAATAGCTGACCTAACTGGTGTTATTAAGCTGATCTCTGCTGAAACCAGTTTTGTTAAAGCTACCTCAGTTCTTCCTAACTAAATTTAAACCTAGTCCATCACCTGGTGAAACTTCACCTTTGAACATTAACTATTCTTAAACTAAATCATTACACCTAAAGCTCCTGTTCAAGGGATACACTTTTTCCATTCGTGATGACTTCCCATGGGGAAAGTGCCATCAGTGGGCTCATGCAGTCTACCGTAATCATTACTAAAGGGTGTTGGCAGCGTCCCTTCAGTCCCTAGCAGCATCCAGACCCACCCACCTTTCTTTGGTGATGCTGTTCAGCCTATTATTTTTTGGTGCAACTGTGGTTTTCTGTTATTGAACTAATCATGTATTTATTTTTTTTTAGGTCCCTGCCTTGCTATCCAACCATTTCAACTCCCTCTCTTCATTTTTTTAGCTAACTGCTGTAAGGGAGAAGTTTTGTGTTGCATGTGCTATCAGCAGGAAGAGGAGTCTCATGTGGTTTGTGGGTCTGCAACTCTTGAGGTCATTTGAAAATTGGGGAAGCAATTTCCAGTTAAGATAGGTTTGTGGTTTTTCGCATCCAAAAAGCAGTCATACAATTGTTTTTACTCTCTCACCTGCTCTCTGAGTTTAAAGTTAAATATGAAATAAAAGTAAAAGAAAATTTTTTAAACCTATACAAGGTTCAAAAACAGACCCAAGTTATCAGATGTATAGCCTACAAAGCCATAGGCGACTCAAAAATACATTAAATATGACCAACATATACTTAAAAGTAGAAAAATTGCTAAAAGAAATTCCATATATGTCAAGATGTTTAAACAAATTTTATGAAGTCGACCTTTTTCCGGTAGGAGTCATCCAAAAGCAAACCCCCTTTTAAAATAATTCTGTATAGTATGTGAATCCTTTAGACAGACTGAATTCCAGTTCCAACCAAGACAAGCTCATTACCAATAAATGTAACATTAAAAGTGTAGATGTTAGGAAGGTACAGAAAAGATATTACAGATTTTGAAAAATTTACCTGTTACGCATGTTATATGGCCAAAGGAACTACTAAGTCACCAAAGGTCATATATACTAAGGTTTACTGATAGAGTTCCATGGAATTTTATGTAATAAAGTCACAGGACTTATCAAATTAAGTTGTATGCTACAGTTTAGCAAGGAAATAAAAATTATAAATGAATGCTGTATTATTTAAATCCAAAACTTACAATTTCATGATTAGGCACAGTTACTTCTCAAAATATAGAGCCTAATACAATAGATAACTCTACCATTGCAATACCCAGAGGAGGAATGTGTGTTCAGCAGTAGGTATTATAAACAGTCACCAGCTTTGACACCGACACAAAGAACTGTTGTCCAAACTGACAGCTTGATTGCCAAGATGGGAACTCCTCATAAACTTGCCTTGAGCTTACCTAATGTATTGTTTTCTGTCTGCTGCATTGTGTCTGATCCCTTCAGATGTCAAAGAAAACTTACTATGAACAGAGTCCATGAGGGAAGGAGTTAAGGCTAAGGTTATCATTGGGACAAGCCTGTGATGGTGACATTCTTATGAAAGTGATTTCTTGCTCTAGTAAATGCTTTGTATAAAGAGCAGCCTTATAAAATATGGCATATACATTCTGTAGTTTATAAGAATTGCATTTTTCACAAGAGGTATGATGGCCATAAAAATCGGTCCAGTTCCTCTACTTATGTATGTGAAAACCTGTAAGGTGTGAACGTACATTTCTAACGTGTACCATTTTCTTCGAGTTTTAAAACCAGGGAATCTCTTCAACATCTGTAAGAGAAAATGTCTTGAACATTCACCCCTCAGAGAAAACTGAGGTACATAGTAAAAATTAACACTATGATAAATATCACTTGTTACTCATGTTGAAATTCCCTGTGTAGCTGACTGAATGCTTAACAAAGGTTTGATAGTCATCCTTGTTTTTGGACGTATTTAAAAGAGATACTAACTTATTTTCCAGTATGATGTAGACTATATTAAGACTATTCTAGGGCTGAACACAGCCTATCCCTTGACATTTTCACCCATTTTGCAGTCATATTTGATACCAAGGTGTCAGAACTGGTGACAATATTTAAGTAAAACCATGTATAATATTGTTGCAGCCTTCAATTTTGCTGCTAGCAATAGGTGCTGGAAGTGCAATATGACCAAGTTAAATTGCAAGAAAATGCTGTCCGGCCTTCTTGATATAAATATCCTTGGAGTGACTTAAAATTCTTGGCTTCTTCATATTTACTTTCATTCAGTTGAACTAAGTTGAATAATTAGTTTTCACTTTATAATTTCATCAAGTTTATCAGATTAGTTTTTTAAAATTCAGTTTCAATTATTTACAGATTTTAATTTGATGAAACATGTTGCAGTTACATATTGCATATTAACTTTCATTTTTAAATTAACTTTGCATCTTCAGTAGCACTTAACAGGGATTAAATTATTTCTGTGGGATTGTTTTTTTTTTTTTTTTTTTGGTTATAAACACTTGAGTTCCAATGTTTGAAAAATTAACACACTGACAATGTGCACTTACCATATTAAAATTTTCTGCATATGACACTTTAATCAATCACTCATGAATTTCATTACTTTAAAATCTAAACCTTATAACTTTCTTAAAGTCAAGAAGTTATATACTTAATAATTTGGTGCTGCCTTTGTCAAAAGCAGTTAATATGACTTGTTACTATATTTGCTAAAAAATATTCATCCATATTCCTCTCAGACGTCAGATTGAACAACGGCTTTACAGGAAAATTCACAACTAGACAAAAGTTTACTTTATTCAAAATGACAAATCCTCTGGTCTTTCTTACAACAAAAGCAGTTATTTACACTAAGACATACAATTCTCCCAAAAGCAGCAAGTGACAAAAACACCTAACAAATCAGCTTATGGCTTGACACCATTCAATGTAAGTGACTGAGTCATGACAAACTATGGTTAAGAACAAACTTCCTAGAAAAGTCTTGTTTTTAATTTCGACATCAAAACCTAGAAACTTGCCTTTGATAAGCTGATAACATGTTGACCCCTGACAAACCTCAAGCTTCCTGTAACTTTAAGACTGATGTGGGCAGAATTTAAAATGTATTTTTAAGCTTTTATCTCCTTCCTCAACAACAACCTAATTTTTCAAAACTTTTTTTATATGGTGACACTATGCATCAAGATCTCCCAAACTGACAAACCTTTTGGGTAGGAAATTCTTCCATACTAACATCATACTTTTAGTACAAAACTCTCCTTACTGACTCCCTCTTCAGTTACAAAAACTAACAGTTTTTAGATCCAAAGATAAAGAAAGAAACTCTCCCAAACTAACACACTTTAGGTATAAAATTTCCCCAAACTGATAAACTTTTTGGCAAAAACTCTCCCATACTGATGCTTTTGGGTACAAAACGTTCCACTTCACTCAATTTTTTGGTATGATATTTTCCTAAACTGGCAAAATTTTCGGTCAAACATCTCTAAAACTGACGTACTTTTCAGATTCAATTCTCCCCAAATCTGTTTTGGGAACAAAATTCTCCAAAAGTGACCCTTTTCGGGTAAATGAAAAAAAAAAAAAAACCCTAAAAACTAATAATAATAATAATAATAATAATAAAAAAAAAAAAAAAAACCCTAAAACTAATACCTCTTGGCTACAAAACTCTCCCAAACTGACTTCCTTTTTGGGTTTAAAACTCTCCCTTACTGACATTTTAGGTATAAAATTATCCAGAAAATTACAAACTTTTTAGGCAAAATACTTTCAAAACAGTTTCACTTCCCAGGTTATGAAATTCTCTACTTTCTCAGGAATATATTCTCCAAAGCTAACATACTAAAATAATGACAAAGCAAACAACCCATCAACAAACTTACCATGCAAAAAAATTCATTCTTTAGGTAAAGCTGAACAACTTTTGCATCCAAAAACACACATTAATAGATTTTCCTAGGAAAATAGGCTCCTTTGAACTTTGCAAGCTTTCTACTTAAACCTTTCTTCCCAACTAACTCACTTTCTAAGAAATACAGCTTAATAATAATAAAATTCCTAAAAGTTCATATTTATACAACCATTTTTGCCTAATTACTGACAATGTTATCAATTTGTAAGCTTTACTACACATCCTCTAAAAACATGGCCATCATCGTATTTTCCCTTCTTCATGTCATGCACACAAATGAAATGTCAGCCTACGATGAGAAGGTGTTTATGCCCCAAGCTGGTAACCCCTTTTGAAAGGCCTGCATATGTCCAAAATATAATTAAAAGCTTTGTCGTATTCTCGACTAGAGGATAACTTTTCCCTTTGCAAATGTTCCTATACAATGAATTTACACCTTTTAAAGACATCTGGTGGATAAAAATCATATTCATTACCTAGCAATCATCTTCTCAAACAAAGTTTCATGTAAACTACCATATGAAAAACCCAGTATATGATAAAATTCATCAAACCCATCAGCTAAAAATTTAAAATTCTAGCAATAAAAATAAACTTCCTTTTCTCAGTGAAATAACACTACAAATTAAAATGTTCTATATATCACATCGGTAAATTTAGAAGAATATAGTCTGGAAACAGTATTTTGTACAACAAAATTTAATAGTAAATTTCTAAAATAACATGACAATTTAGGATCAAAATTGCCTTGAAATGAAAATTTTTCTTAAAAAGAAACCATAGAATTTCAAGTCACTCAACTCGTATTTTTATATCTACCTATACAAAGAAATTTTATTCTATTATCCATATTGAAAATAAGCCCATACTAACCTTAAAGGTCTCTGAAGACAGTTAAAATAACTATACTCATAAATATAAGTAAATTAATGCTCAAAACTTTGAAGGCAAGAATCCTATTAGCTGAAAAAGCCAATTATGAAATGGTTAACACTTTCAATAACATAAAGATCATAACCACTCGTCTATTGCTTATGTTCCTCAGCTTTCAACAAGATGAAATACAAGACAAGCTCTGTCACAAGACATGGAAGAAAATCCTTTCATAAAACTCAAAGAAAACTGAAAACAATGTTACAATGTATGAAAATTACACACATTCTTACAAAAAATGAACTAGTTTTTTGTCAATTATACAATTGTTTGGTACAAAATTCTGGTAGTAAAAATATACAAACTTGATATATCAGGTCACAAGACATCTCAAACAAGCATTTGCTTATGTACAAATACAATTATAAGAATCAACATAATCATAGTCTAGTCTCAGTGTAAACTTGCTACACCCTCCTTGGGCTCCCTTTACATAATAATCTTTTTTTTATTTTGAAAGAAACTAACATCTTCAGCAATGACAGAAAACAAGAATACATCTGGGAAAGAACAAGGGAAGCATATTATGGCTTTTCCCATCTCTGCAACTGGCTGTCAGTTTTGAATGAACCTCTCTGAGGCAGCTCCAAAGATGTAACCGGTTATAGTACCTCCTGCTGAGTATATATCCACCTCAAGGCACTGCAATGCCTACTCCCAGCTTTCTATCTACACAATGTATATACAATATATGAGGACTTCTCTACTTCAACTTGTATCCCCTAACTTTAAAACAATGAATCATACAGTTTCCTTTAAACTGTCCAAGTTTACAGATTAATGTTAGAAGATTTTGCTCTAGTTTTCACTGTAACCTCAATGTTAAAAAAATTAAGATGAAATGAAACACACACATGAAATAATGGTACACAACATACCCTACTCAAAATTTTAAACAAAAATCCTTGAAATTCACTTGAATATTAATTGGCAGCACAGGTACCTTTACACCATAAGATTTACAATTTCATTCCCTATTAACCCAAAATGCAAATGTGTGTGACCATGGAACTACAATATATCTGTAAGTGGATAAGAGCAAGTGTTTAGAGTAACTATTTAAGTGTGAGAATGTTATGAGTGACGTTCTAAATATGGTTCATGCAAGGCAACATCATACTTTGACGGTGTTCAGTGTGCATAGGAGGAGCTTAAAAAATGCATATTGTGTGTAAGACTCCTCCAGCAGTTTGTCAACTGTGCAATGATGCTTCAAAGTATGTAGGTTTACAAGGCAATTTCAGCCAAGTAAGTATAGTGTGAAATGATGCATAAGCAACCCATGTAAAGACTTTGGTAAGGTACAAAATATGCAGCAGAACTATTTCAGTAAAAAAGAGAGAGAGAGAGAGAGAGCAAAGTGTACATGACTTCAGCATAGCTTCTGGACTTCCGTACTGTATGAAGTGCACAAGTTTTCTGCTAGTGTTAAACTGATCTATACTGAAGAAAAAAAAGTGTGCAATTTATGCAGCTCCCAAGTTGTGCTGTAACTGCAAAGTGTTTACATATAGTGTAACAGCTTTTATAGGAGTATGAAGAAATGCCCTTGAATAAGCAACATATGATTTCAATTTATGACTTAAAATTGACAGAAAAAGTCTACTAAGAATAGAAGGGAAAGAGGAAGCTGCAGGAGCAAATCCAAATGACTGATAACAGGTTAAAAAAGATATCTCATTTCTATTCTCTATCTCTGCAGCTAATATAACTGCAAAAAAAAACTTGGCTATTTCAGATTACCAAAAATGTTGGCCAGTGGGAACAATTTTTATAGTTACAAGAACCAAAATTTAGTATATCAAACTTAGATTGTAATGTCCACATGAATACTATAACCATAACTGGACATCTTTAAAATATTTCTTGAATTTTTGGTACCACTAGTTTTCTTTGACTTTCTGAACTTCCTTGGCTTTGCTAAGAACTAACATACACACTAGTTACCTACTCAACCTAAATGATGAGAACTGAGCAAAAAGCTGAAATACAAAAGTTTCACTACACTCAAACTACACTACAATCATTTCACTACACTCAAACTTTACAAGTTAAATTTTTAACAATACCAGGTAACTGAATCTTGATATCATATAATTGAAATTCAAAGTGAATTTATGTTAACAATAAAAAAATTCATACCTTAACCTAAAACAAATTTCCATTTCAAGACATGAGCATCAGATGTTCTAAAACTCACAAAACCTATACACCAGAGATAATGAACGTGAATTCCTCAAGCCACTTACTTTTACAAAGCCACAAGCATCTCGCAATATTTCCTCACAAAAATATATAGTTATAAAAATTTATAGCTACTTGCTTGCATGCCTCCATATTGGCTCACTCTTAGGTTATACTGTAACATACCTATAACAAAAACCCAAGAACTGCTACATATCTTTCCTTCACTTTCAATTAATTCCCTTCAACTCTTCCCACTTTGGTGTTCGACTTCTTTAACCTAACCTTACTACTACTTACACCTTTTGTGGAAAATCAATCCCTTCATGACAACCTTACCAAAAAAAAAAAATCCCAGTGACTTACTGAAAAAAATTGCAATTAACCAAATTACAATTATCCTAATGGCCTAGGAAATAATCAGTGCTCTACTTTAAAAATTTGATTAGTTCTTAACATGATTTGAATGCTTCAAGACAGTCTACCTATCAATGTAACAATATGAAAAATTAACCCTTCTCATACCTGAGCGTGCTTACTCATTTATACACTAAAAATTTCATTTTCAAATTCCTTTAAATATTACTTCCGAGTTTATTCATAAGCTTCAGATAATTGTTAACATTGCCCAACTTCCTTTACGGCAACATTTTGACTTACAAGCTTATTTATTGATTAATTAACCTTAAATATTTCCAAAATAACAAAATTATCCTCAAATTAACCCATTCACTATGAATAACTAAATCATTTACCTAAAATACCACTTGTCAGTAGTGCCACTCTCAACTTGAAATATTTTGAATTTGAGTTTACTGATTAAATCTTTTAACTATAATTGTTAACAATACCAAAATGACTTTAAAGTACTACTTCCTATTTGGAAGCTTCACCTGCCAGCAACGCCTTGAAATATTCAAAGATGCCATGAAAATAATGCTAATGATAAGGTACCCTCCACTTCTTGCAATATTAATTTTTAACTGTTTAACATTAAGCAAAATGCATTACAAATTCAAGGGTATTGTTTAATCACTTGAAAACTGGCAAGTCCATTTGCCAGCAAAATTGAGGTAAAACTAAAAATTAATTTCTAAAATAACTTTTATCCTAAAAGGCAAACATACAAATACTTTAGCCTGATACCCCTCAGGTATTAAACAAAGCTTTTACACAAAATACTATACCGATGCAAGACCTAGAAGTTATTAAAAAATTAATTCTAAATTAACTTTGATATAAATTCAGTAACTAAGGATTAAGGATAGTATAAGTGCTTTAACTACAAGCACCTATAGTATCTGTAAGAATCTAATGAGAAAAACTACTGGGAATAATTTTTAATTTGGCTGAGAATATTACCCATCTTAAGTGGGGCAAAAATCGCAATTTTGCATCACATCCCCGACTACTACAAAAATATATTTTTTTTTCACAAACCTCAGTAAGACCTATGCTTCTTAACTGATATCAAGCAGGCAAGAACACCAGAAAAACTACCAAAAATAATCAGAATGACCTCCAATTAATCTAGTATGTACTTAATGGATATTTTTGGTACATGTAGTTATGTACATTGAAGTAAACTGGACTGCCTGACATCTAGAGTAGAGTCAACAGGAATCCCAGAATACTTGAGTGGTAGGTTCAGAAATAGCAAAGCAATAAAACAAAAGGGTCAAAACTGCTAAAATCGCTGAAAATTATGTAACAATGTGTCATAATGACTCTACAGTTGGGTTTTGATGTCTCTTAACTGCACCAAAGGGTTATTATGCAGAGTCACCTGATGGCTGACACTGTCAAACTCACAGAGTATTTTGACAGCAAGCTATGTATCCTGAACCATGCCAAATTACTGTACCAGAGGTACTGATGGTGACTTGCCATTGTGGTGATCCTGAGTTCACACCATCTCGGATCTTGTAAGGTTTTCTTTGACACATGATCTTGATGTTCCTGTGAGCTACAGAAGGATACTGATTGACTTAGTTGTTGGCTGCATAATATGTACTTGTTCAATTCTGAAGGCATGTTTTGCTAAGCCTTATCTTTGCTGGTCTTAATTTTCTTTTAAAACAATAATTGGAGCAAGATTTAGGCTTGCAAGCTGAAGGTAATTTTCTGAAAAGACAAGAAGCAAGTCAGTTACATAAATCAATAAACATTCAGGTAAGCCTTTTAGCTTACAAGGTAACACAATTAGGACACAATCTATAATCTAGCTGCAAGCATACTAAACCTAAGTCACTATTACAAAACAGGGCGCAGATGGGACAGGCCCACTTTTGACCTGTGTTGAACATTTGTAGTGCTCAGAGAAATACTATAAATATTTCTGTATTTGGAATACATATGTACTATTATTATTAATGCTACTTGGGCCTGGCTGCAAACTGTACTAGATGATTGAAAAGTTTCACATTTCGGTAACAACAAAAATCTACACACCAACAATGTCCCAGCTAATTTTGTCCTAAAGCAGCCTACTCTTCTTGTTGGCTCAATCATTTTAAGAACTAAGGAATTAACTGCTCTACCAAGCTCTCTCTCAAGGAACCTGTCATAAAAAAGACAATTTTGTCAATTTTGCATAAAACCCAAATCTTAATTATAAGGAAAATGGATAAGAAAATCAAAATTGCCCTACTTCCTTTTCTAATGTTATTACTAGTAACTTCACTAAACTAAGTTTTCTGTGGAGACTATTCTAAGACATACTGGCCACAATGCAGCCCTTTGTTGGCCGAGTTGGTTGATAAACGATGGGCCGGAGTTCGATCCCGCCGCCGGCTGATGAAGAGTTAGAGGAATTTAGTGATACAACCAAAATTTTAACCAATAAAAATAAGTTACTCTTCGGGCCAGCCTAGAGCTGTTAATCAGCTCAGTGGTCTTAAAACAGCTATACTTACTTTTAGTTCATTTTGTTACAACCAAAATTTTCCAATTTTCCTAGTCTGAAATTTTAAACAGCACAGTTTTGCCCTTCTGTGAAATAAAAGATAAAAAACATAGTAATGTACACCACTACCAATGTAATTTATCAAAGGGTCTCTTGACCAAGTCACTCACACAATTCAATGATTTGTCCAAAAAACTTGAAAGGTATGAACACTAAACAGTCAAGATAAAAAAGACAAGTCAATTAAAAACCCTTATAATACAAGAAAGTTATGAAAGTTCTAAACTATATGTCACATACTAGGGGACAGAATAAGACCCTCAAAACTATACCTAGACAATGAACCAGCTTCCTTCATGTATACTTTTGGGTCCATCCAAACAAACATTCCTACCTTGAACAGGTAAAACATTGTGAGCAATACTTCCTGGATTATTCTATTTTAAACATACAACATTCAACAATTCATATTTTTCAATCAGGGAATCTTGTCAGGAAATCAACAACTGATAGAAATACTGAAGAGTACACTGACAAACTGCTTCAACCTCAGCCACAAAAGCTTAAATGATACTAGAAAAAATATACCTTTACTGTGTGCAATTCCTTTCACCAAAAACTTGGTCACTGAGCAAAAAATGACCTATTACAGTATAATTTGTGTTACCTGTGTTTGAAGATATACTGCATGTAGAGTAAAAAACCAATTCATCTTGGAATAGGTGTAGATAAGTGATATACCCATGGTAATTCCCTACCATTCTGCAGAAACAGACCCCATATAATAATTGTTGTAGAGAATTGCTGCTTTCGAAGCCGTTTTCAGTGGAAGAGACATGCTTCATCGTTCACATCAACCAGACTTAAAAAGAAAAAAATATTAGTACAACCTTAGCTAATCTAAACTCTGTATGTAAGAGCATGATTAATGTTAGACCTACAACACCAAACTAGTCCTATCCCTGAATATGAGGGTACGCCTACACTACCTCCTGTGAGTACATACCCAGCTGTTAAGCTAAAATCCTAAATGGTACTGTAGTTTTAAGACATCAGAACACAGGTGTATTCAGTTTATGCTTCGCCTGGGTTATATATGTAACATTTCTGAAAGCATTAATGTCTTCACTGGTTCCCGCTGTAGTATAATCAACACTTTTGACATTAGATTTCTCATTCACAAATGAGATGATCAGCTGGGTGATCAAGGTGGTGTAGATAGGGGGCAGGAGGAAACTAAGTGACTTATTAGTAGTGAGTACCTACCACTGCCATTCTCTTCAAGTGGTTATGAACTAACAACCTCAACTGCCTACAACTCCCATTCTGTCAGCTCCTTTGCCACCTGGTAACTAACCTCTTGCAAAATGCCCTTTATTGCAGTCAAATAACTAGACTCTTTTGTGTATACTAAGGAGCAGCAATATGCCAACTCCAAAATAGTACTCCCATATAAATTAGTCAATTCATGATTAGCAACCTACAACCCAAAACTACTCATTTCACAAATAGAGAACTAATCATCTGATCAGCTACAATTGCTAATTATTCTTAAACATATGTTAAAAACCAGAACTTGCCTGAGTTTGAATGACCGTGGCAAAGCTAAACTTTTCTTATAATTAGGAAGAGAAAAATTCCTAGTCTAATGGTTTCGTGTATACATCAATCTAACTCAAGCTTGCAGTAACCGAACTGTAAAATGTCATTGATAATGGCAGTTGATCACACTATAATTTCTTTTAAATGATGAAAAAAATCAGCAGTTCTCTGATGATACTGTACTGTCTTGAAAATAAATAACTTAATTCACCTTTAATTACTGATCCACACAATGTCCAGTGTTCAAGAAAAAATTTCAGGACCAGGCTTCAAATTCTGACTACGCATTGTGAACCATCCTTCACTGGGAATTTCATGTCCCATAAGATTTAAATCCATGCCAAAATAACCTTGTATTAATATGCTTACTACTAAAACTGAGTTAGGCCTATACATATTCTAGCCCCAGTTCATGGGTTTTGTCATTTTTTGAAAACTTACATTCTCATCTTTTTCATAATACTAAAGCTGCTTCTTCTAGCCTAAGCTGAACTACCATGCTCTTAAGTCTTATCACAGCCCACAGCTGAGGATCAGGCATTCCAAATTCATACCAGTACTACTAGGCTAAAAGGCTACTAAAATAGCCCCGTCAAGCATTACTACCCATGTTGGCATTCAACTTAACTTCCCTCTTCACCAACACTGCAGCAGAGCTTTCTATTCCTCCCTCTGTCCCCTAAAGTTTCATATATAGCCTATGCTAGCCCCTAAACCACTTTATTCTTCTTACTTTATCTTCAAATTCTTAGATCCACTAAATCTTAACACAACTCTTATTTGTAATGTCCACACACCCTAGACTTGGATCTTAAAATGTCACCCTTTTCTGCTCCTTTACCTAAAAGGCTACAGATATTATTCTGCTTCTCCTGAACTGCAAAGGATTCCACCAACTAATCTTTCAATTGCTCCAGTATAATTTCGAGTCTTCAACGATAAAGCAATTAACACTTTCTTTGCGTCACAGTTCCAGGAACTAGCCTAGCATTAACTTAGCCTAACAGGGTAGCCTATTACAAGCAAACAAATTAATAGCCTAGATCCATGCTTATGAATTTGCCTGTGAACCTTAGACTAGGCGGTAAAATTTTATAAGTTGCCAATAAGACTCCAGCCAGCCATTTTTGCACGAAAAACCATTTTTGAGTTTTTTATGCAAAAATGACTAGGAAATAATAGGGCACTAAAAGAACCTTAAAATACCAATATAACTTCACCTACGGGTGTTGACTGGTTACAATTTTGCCGTATTAGCTATGGAGGGGGGGGGTTATTCTTACCTTATGTCATAAATTTTCTAATTTTTTATTTATCATTTGCGCATAGTGTTTATGGGGTTCAAAATAATGAGAATGAAGAGCTCTTGGTAATTCTAAGCCGGCTGTCCGCGGTGAGCTAGACTGTGGCAATTGGCGTTTTTCTATGTTATTTTACTTGCTTTACAAGAATTTAAAGTAATATTTTGTCGGCCGGTTGTAACTAAACTGATGACCTTTGAAGACTACAACTTGAATTACCTAAACGGGGGTAGGTCTAAGTTGAATTCCGCGCCAAGCCCCCCGACCTCCATAGCTAATACGGCAAAATTGTAACCAGTAAACACCTCTAGGGTACGTTATGTTGGTATTTTTAGGGGTGTTTACTGGTTACAATTTTGCCGTATTAGCTATGGAGGGGTGGGGGACTTGCCGCGGAATGCTGGCTTAGACCTACCCTGCGTTAGGCAATTCAAGCCGCGTAGTCTTCAAAGATCAATAACAGCTTAGTTACAGCCGGCCGACAAAATATTACTTGAAAATAGGAAAACGTCAATTGCCATAGTCTAGCTCACTGCGGACAGCCGGCTTAGAATTACTGAGCTCTTTTCAAAAATGCAAGTTACAATTTCATAGTGTGTATTGGCAACTTATAAAATAATACTGACTAGGCTACAGGCCACTGTCTGGGTTATCCTACGTTAACCTTGATTGTCAACGTACAGTTACTTCAAGATAATCTGCTTAACCTTGGCAGGACACTTGATAACAACACAAAATTTCCCTAAGAAAACAACAATATTTACAGGGAACGATATACCTAGTACCATAGAAATAAAATGTGGCCGATTCGAGGTTGACAACATTGGTTACACTTTCCAGTGTTTGCAATACTTCTGCTAGTTTACATAAACCTTAACCTATGCAATAATTTACTTCTAACGTACCTGGACGGGACTTTAATTCAGTTTAATAAAGAACTGCGAACTACACCACAAAAATACCCCTCGAATGACAAGTGGGCATCTAGCACGACAGCAAAGTTTGTGACTTAGGTTCCAATACTATTCTAACAATTTTGAACATTTCAACATTTCAGAGTATTTCTGGTTAATACAAGTGCCAAAACAATTTTTCTAAATGATATGGATGGTATACTTCGTAATTTCCAATTTATTGCTTCAATTAGATCTAGGTTCAACGGGAGACTTTCACCAAAAAACCACTCTTATGCTGACACTGTATAACAAAAAAAAAAAATCGTTAAATAATCAATGCAGTGATCTTGGATTGAGTTAAAACAAACGTTACACAAATAATGCGTCAGTATTAAAAGTTAGATCTTACTGAAAGCTAATGAAATCCTCTTCATTGACTTCTTCCCTACTTGGGAGAAAGACAAACCTTAAAGAGAAAACATCAAGAGTATGGTTATATTTATAAAATGTTCCATTTCTGTCTTAAAATATTGCAAACGCGTATTTAAAGCATGAATATCTGAGCTATGTTGACCATTTAACGGTTTCATAAAAATTTCGTATTTAATTTTAGGTTTTAGGTAAGTCTGAACAACGCCGCTATTGACATCTATTGAGAGCTAAAGTAACTATAAAATAAAAAAAAAATCAAGTAAATACTAACTGACAACTCAATTTGTTTACACCGAAGATCTAACCTTCGAATTTACGTAACATATGAGACATTTAACCAAAATATTTATATGAGTAGATTAAATAAAATTTTATATTTCCTTTGGTTCTAGATGTGTTTCATTATGTTGGTATATTTTGCTAAATTAAATCTAAATAAAAAATACCTATCAGCAACTATTCTTTATCAGGCTTCTTGCAATAAATGACTATTGTCTAAATTTAAATAAATTTAAGTAAATAAAAATATTCATTAAAATTTGAAAAGATTATAATAAAAAATGTAATATGTACTATTAATTAGTACTAATAAGTATTAATGATTACGTGTTTTAATTAAAAATAAGAAATCTCGAAGGTATCTTGCTATTGGTGTTTGGTAAAACCAGATAGTCAGCCGAACTGTAAAAGTTGACGGAAGGCAGAAACCAAAACACAATATTACATTGATGAATCATTAGGTAGACAATAGAGAAGTATGTTGTAAAATCAGAATAAGTATACATTAATATTCATCATGAAAAAGTTAGCGTTTACCGAGAAATAGGCACTTTTAGGAACTTTTATTAAGTCTTCTTATAAAACAAGTGCAGACATCACTCAAAATGGGAAACAGACCTAAAAATAAATACATGAACACTGAAATCGCCACAAATAAAACATAGTGATTTTGGATTGAATTGAAATCAAAATTTATAAAAAACTGAATTCATTAATTCTACAAGATATACAGGAAACATAACTAGATCATTTAAGAGCGTTACATGAAATAATGATATAAATAGTAACTGGCAATTATATCTTGCAAATACAGAGGACATAGTCTAATATTTTAAGGGTGTTGCATGACATTTGTCTCTGTAAAATATACAATATTAATTATGAGATAGATAATGGCCAAGTATTTATGAATAATAGTCTGTAGAAGTTACGGAACTACTTAGAGAATAATCACACAAATGATCATTGGCAACTCTCAAAAACCATGTAACGAACGCTTTAGATATAAGATAATTTATGCCTAAAGTAATTTACAGTCAGATTATACCAATGCTGAAATGCCATAAAGTGATAATATTACAAGGAAAAAATAAACATCAATAACTTTTAACGGTTTCACATCAAGGCGGATTTTTATTTTATGCCTGTTTCCCTGCAAAAAATTTGTCTGCACTATTTTGTCGGATGGAAATTTTTACAAAAAACTATTGTCATTTTTTTTATTAAAATATCAATTAAATTTTTAAATTTTCTTAATAAAGTATAGATATAAATAATAAAAGTTTAAATACAGAATATTATGCCATTAATATTATATTTTATTGAAAAATAAGTTATCGCTGAGGATTTCTGATAAATTATTTATGGTAATGCAAAGGACTCAGACGAATCACTGAAGAGGATCACACGAAAGTTCGTTTTGAAAATATACAAATGTCAAAGGCAATGCATGAACTATTACTAAATAAAACAATGAAATGTACAAAAGGAGTGTTATAATACATACATACATGCACAACAGCAAAATCAAGCTACACTGGGTCTGGTCACTAACTGAGAGATTTTTAACATACTGTATATCAGATGATATGGTTTTAACCTCCCCATCTATTCAAGATCTCAAACGACTTATCGATACTTTTTTTAAAATACGGGGATAAATTTTACATAAAACAAAGAAACCAGGACTCAGTGCATGTCGCTGCTCTCGAGATGATTCCTCGGGAATCATCATCTGGAACTCATATGTGAATTCCCGTGTCTGGGACACATCACCACGGAAGACCTAAAAGATACGGCGGACACAGATTTGTTTTCTGGTGCCAAGAAACCACGTTACTGCTCTTCTTCTCTTACTGGATAATAATAATAATAATAATAATAATAATAATAATAATGAGAAACAAATCCAAAGTTATGTACGGGTACAAATATATTTAAAAATATATTTGTACTCATACAGAATTTTGGATTTGTTTCTCCATTTTAAGACTCATGTTACTATGAGTATCTTTTATAATAATAATAATAATAATAATAATAATAATAATAATAATAATAATAATAATAATAATAATAATAATAAGAAAGAATCGCTGATGTTCATGTTCTTGAGCTTTTTATGACGAAAAATAAAACTTTGGATAAAACAGAGAAAATAGTTTGTCTCATTCTCAAACGCGGTATAGTGCTCACCTCCACAGTAAGTCCTTTCAGATTCACTAAAGACCTAGTATTTTTTTTTATGTCTATACAAACACAGACAACGTGTCGATCAAGAGAAGAGAAACAAGCATCGCAAATCGAGCAAAGGATAAAGAGAATTTCGATAAAGAAGGGAAAGGGACAATTCTGGAGGAACATGATATAGCAGAGTTGAGTCATATGATGATAAAGCAAAGATGGGTGCACCATTCTCGCTCTCTCTGCACAAATCTGACCTCTGAATATAAAAACTCTTCACACCTCTATAACCAAGATTCTCAATACCCATTCCTTGGGTCGACCTCTGTTCCTGCACTTGAAAAATAATCAAAGTCCTTTCTTCTCTTCAGACTCCTGTGCATCCAGACTTTATTACTATGTACAATCAGGGAGCGAATGGAGAGCGGGGAGTCATGGCTACTGTATGCCTAGCAGACATTTCGGAGGGAATATAACCTAACTAGGCTAGCCTTTACCTGACCTAACCTTGGACGCTGCGTTCTAACCTGGCCGTGGGGGCTTCGCCCCCTGGACGTCCCCTCCCTCCCACCAAGAAATTCGTGACCCCCTACTCTGCAGACTACCCTCAATTTGTTTTTATAAACCTAGGCCTACCTTCTCTTTGTCTCTGCCGTATACCACCGTGGACATAATCCCACACACGCCACTCTGAGCCAAAAATGAAACTGAGCTATAGAACAGTAAGGCCAAGGTCCGTTCACCTCCGTTGCGGGGGGGCGGGTGTAGATTAACACCCCCTCCTTATTCCTTCCTTAAAGTAAATGCTTTCTGCAGGAAAATGGTTTATCCAAGGGATGCCATTCTCTAATTTTAGTAAACGACGTCGAAGGTTTATTGTTGTCTACGTGAACATTTGAGATGGCTCGCTTTCATCAAGGATGTATTTTTAAATGAAAATCGAAGATATTCAAATATTTTATTAAAAATCAGTTAGTTATCACAAAGGACACTGCATAGAAACTTATGTACATCTTACTGCATCAGGGAAAAAGAAGGAATTAAAAACAATCAATCCATGGACAGTCCATGTCAAAAAAAAAAAAGTATGGTATCCAATTCTATCTGTCCAACGCATTTCTTGAACTGAACATATTCTGTCACTTAATGTTAGCACCTTATCATTCTAGCTGAATTCCTTCTCCATTTTAAACCACTACTTTTTATTATATCAAAATGTTAGAAGAAAACATCGTCTTGTGTTTCCGTTTTAAAGTGCAATTATTATTACTGCCTCTATTCTTCTGCGATGATTTCATGAAAATAAACATTTGAATAATCTATATGTGCTTTCCCATTGGGCATCTGTTGATATAAGATCAGAGAAAAATTCACATAATTTTTCCTGCAAGTAAATTATAACAGTATTTAGTATGGGATCACAATCATTCTATTTAGACGGATCTACTTAAATGCAGATAATAACTCCATCATCCTTAAATGCTCCAGTGTATCAATATCATTGCATGAATGAGCAGTGTATGCTACTGTGCTGGCTGAAGGAAAACATAACTGAACTTTATTTTGTCAATTGTTTCCTTTCGGTGAATTCCCCCCACCCCGCCCCTTCCAATAATGACATACTGGATATATCATTCTTTGTTTATAGGCCTACCATTATTATCCTTAGACCCAAAAGGAAGAACTGCGTGAAAATATCTAAACTGTTCGTGTCTACGGGCTGCGTCAAAATATGTAAACTTGATCCATCAGAAATGTTTGCTATTTCATCTTAATTTTCCCTCATTTGTGGGTTACATTTTTTTTGGCACTGAACTAGGCCTAGCTTTCCTTTGATGCATGAGGCTGCAATTAGTGTACAGGCCTAGTTCTGCATTTAAATAAAACGAGTGAGTGTATAAATAAATGGACAAATAAATAGAATAAATAAGATTCACTTGTGCTTACGCTAAAAAAAAATAAATTGCTCACAAAGTGACATCTGAACGAAGATCGTTCAAAAGTTAGCATGCAGAATACGTCGCAGGGGCCGACGTCTTAAATACAAGGAAACAGTAATAAGTAAATATGTTATTACATATACGTCTCAGAACAACTTAAAGTCTTATTGTATAACACTTTCATCCTCTCTCGTAATGTAAGGTAACTGATACCTTTCAGGATCATACTTTTTTTAAAATGAAAACTGACTCTTCTTCTCCCTTAACCAGGCTTAGTTGTACCTCTTCAGGTAACACACCATTATTCAGTCATTTGGTACGAGGCATAAACAATACAAAGCACAATGATACAAGAATCTAACACTTATAAAACCATTTCAGTAACAAGAGAGAATATTTTATATATCATCATTGGTTGGATTTCCTAAAGCATGACAACGCCACAGCAACAATGAACACTACATTATTAAAATACAGAACACAGGCGTGTCTGAGGCTTCTTCTTTCTCTTTGGAGACATAGGTACAAAGCGTAATATCTCTGATAAGACAAAATGGGTGCAAGAAACTTCCAGATCTGTGTAGAATTGATTTGACAGTATTGCTTGAAAGTCAGTTACGTTTGTATTTTCTCATTTTGAGTAACACTGAATGCTATCCTGTGTTCACTATGAATAGGATTTTATTTGGTTCAAAAATTAGTAAAACAGGAACAAATACACTTAGAAATTAATGTAGCCTTTTTAAATTCATGCCGTCATGAGAACAATGAGACTAAGTCAACCTGCAGTCAGTATTGTGCTTTAGAAAAAAGTAAATTTGAAGTTTTTGTCCTGTTAACAAAAATAACCCCAGGGTAGTTAAACCTTGACCGTTTCTGTCAGAGCACAAGTTACCCCCATCGAAACTGACCTGATCAGTGCGCATGTTTACAACAAGAACGGAAGTATTTTTTTTTTTTTTTATAAAGATACCCCAAACCCTTAAAACTTACTATTTTTCTGAGGGACTTCTTATATTTTATCAGATTCACGTAACCGCGCTTATGATATCTTTTCTGTTATCGCTTGGATAAACTCAAGTAGCCTTTTCGCTCAAGCAATTGTGTTTTCTCAACAGGTCAGGCCAATTCCAAACTCTGAAACAAGGAGAGGGATAGGAGTGACATCATAAACTAACACACTGCATAAATCAGGGTCAAAAGCAGAATTTTTGGCTGAGGTCAAGAATTAGTCTCTGGTGATAATTCTTTGAATAAACTGATTTCACCATTTAAAAAGTGTGGGGGTTTTCCTGTACCCATTATCATATCTTATTCAGTGATCTTTACAAAATAGCAACGTAAACAATGCCCATTATGAGTTACTGTGTCCTTTAATACTAAAACCCAATCAAACAGTGATTGCATCAGTGACCAGAAGGAACTGAAATATTTTTGCTAAACTGTCAACATATCGATACACTTCGCCACCAAGCCTCTGGGACTTATTTCACTTCAACACATATTTTAAACACTGATTATAGCCAAAATCATTATTTCACGTCGTCTCTTATCGTGAAATTAAATGAATAATGTCAAATACATAACCTCTCCTACGATCATTTGGATACACAGTATCTTCATAGTTTCGTTAAGATCTTAAGTTCCGTATCTGAACTGATATGACAGTTAGCACGGCTGAACAAGGCCCAGAGATCTTTGATGTAGCAAGAACTTTCATATTCCATTTGTTGCAAATTACAGGTCATTACACTATCAAGTAAGTATTAAAGGATGAACAATAATGTGTATAGTAACATTAACTCACAAGCTGTGTTCTCTTCGTTTTCTCTTGCTTTCAAAGACTGGCTTGAAATATTTAAGCAAGTGTTGGGGGCTTAACCCAGTAACTTCTCACGATTCCAGGTGTTTCGACGTTAAATCGAGATGAATACTTGACGAGTTGGCCATCATCACCATCATCCACTAGGCCCATTCTATCACTGATGACCCCTGTTACAACATCAGTATCATCATCGTCGTTTTGGTATGTATTTGTATTTGCTGTAGGCTTTATAAGAATATCGGGAATGTTTTCTTTCACGTAGGACACCACAGGACTTAAGCCATCTCCTGGACCAGTTGATGGTAGTCGTGGTGCGCCCACAGCTTGCCATCCTGAGTATGCTGATGATGATATGACTGGTGCTTTGAAGCCACCATCTCCAATATTTTCAGTCTCTTTCCTGTTTACAATGTGGTAATTACTGGATGGGTACTCTGTAATACGCATAGGTGTTACTGGCTGGGGTGTGGAAGGACTCTGCGTTGGTGTGGTTTCTGTTCTCGCAGTGGTTGTAGTGGGATGGGGTCTCTCTGTCACTGTTGCTGGACTCTCTGTGGTTGTTGTTGTGTGGCGGTAAACAGGTCTTGGATTAAAAGATTTAGATGTTACACTTGAAACTGAAAATGGCATGAATGTAACTACTTTTGGAGTTGGTGTGGTCGTTGCCGGTTCTGTGGTAAGACTGTTGTTAATGTTGTGGTAGTTATTTTCAGTTAAGTGATTCTGTTGTGTATTTGTTGAATCAGAGGTCTGTGAGGGATGTGCATATGAGGCTGGTCGACTATATCTTGATGGATTTTCTTTTTGGGTGCCATGATTTGGCACACTTTGCTGATTCTTCAAGTTTAGTAAGTTGGAAGGAACAGGTGGTGAAGAACGAAGTGCACTTGCTTTAGGCAAAGGATTTCTTTGGATTTGGGATGGCTCAGCAGTCAAGGGTTCTGGAACTGGTGGAGGTGATCTTGGTTTAGGTGGGGCCCCAAATCCGAATATTGACCATTTAGCAGCAGAGTTATCATCTGGTGTCATTATTGGTACTGGAAAGGAATGACATTTTGTGGCAATGCAGAGTCATCTCCTGCACCATATCTGTCTACTGACATTGGTGGGAATCTGAACTTTCCAGCTATGATTGCTTCTTTATCTTCTTCACTAACTTCTTCCATTACATTAAATTTCGGCTGAGATGTGGGATCTGTGCTTGGTGCTGAGGGACCCCTTCTGTTTGCTCCTGAGTGGAATGGTTGGCCATAGATGACATCAGGTGCCTCTTGTTTTCCACCTTTCTGTATTGGAACCTCTGCTGGGGAATTCATTTGGCTTTTTGACTCTTGAGGGATGTTTTGGTTTAATAAATGACCTGGACCCATACGATCAGCTGCTTGGTCAAAGTGGCCTGCGTTAGATGAAGGTAGCTCTTGAGATAAATTTTCATGATTTAACAATGGTGGAGGTGAAACTTTTCTGCTTGGAAGAGGTGGAGGTGGTGGAGGTGGCTGCATAGATAAGTTTACATGTGGGATCATATTATTCTTAGGTGGTGGGATTATTGGAGCACCTGGTGGAGGCTCTTTGAAAGGTCCAATTACTACAACTCTTTGGGCATTTTTTGGCAGAGGACCATGGGTCAACTGATAATGTATGCCTGCAGTTTTATCTACCATATTTTGCTTGTTTGGAGCCTTATCTGTTGGGTTATTAATATCACTCCTAGGGCCTGTTTCACCCCTGCGCCTGTTAACTGGGGTACGTCCAAAGAAACTGAAATTTTCCAAGAATGAAGGCCGTTTTGATACAGGTGGACGTTTATCAGGCCTTACAGGACGAGGTTGAGGTCTGAATACTCTGTCTGAAGGGCCTTGGAAACCAAATGTTTCATGATTTTGGTGTGCATTTGGTCTGAATTGAGGAAGAATATTTGGGGCATTATTCTCTACGTGATTTCTTCGTATTTCATTATGTTGTGGAGGTCGTTTTGGAAGATTTCCTGCTTCTGCTGGTAATGTAAAGCCAGGTTCTATTTCTGGCAAATCATGAGGTAATGGTGGAGGGGTGACTGCAGGATGAACTTTCTGGAAAGGTGGATGTATACTAGGGTGAATGGAAGGACGGTTATGAGGTCGAGGTCTTGGAACTCTCATAGGACGACTGGAAGTAGGGAACTGTGTTACTCCTGGCCTAGGGTGTGGAACATGGGCTTGCTGTGTTGGGGGTCTGAAAGATGGAGGATGAGTTGGCCTTTCTGAAGGTGGCCTAGTGAATGAAGGTGGTGAATTAAAGAAAGGTGCTGGTGGAAGTGGTGGTATTATCTCGTTATTCAAAAACTCTGGGGGAGGAGGCAGGGGTGGTGGGGCCAACCCTGGTCTCTCTCGTCGTGGTGGAAGTGGTAATGGCCTTTCATGTCGTGGTGGGACTAGTGCTGGCCTATCTTTTCGTGATGGTGATGTTATTGGCCTCTCTGGCAGTGCTGGTGGTGGTGGTGGTAGGAAAGCTGGTTGGCTGCTAGCTTGAGATGGTGGTGACTGGTGTGGAATGCTTGTAGATGGACGTGGAGGTGGGAAAGATGGGGGCCCAGCAAGTGATGGTGGAGGAGGAGGAGGGGGGAAAGGTAGACTTGGTGGTTGAGGAGGTGGTGGGAGTGAAGGTGGTGATGGTACTGAAGCTGGCCTTTCAACCTTTTCAGATTGCAGTGAGGGTCTTGTAGGTACTTCATAGGTGTTCACTACTGGAGGCAAAACCTCTGGAGAGTTTTGTGAGAAGTATTCATGCCCTGGTGGATAAGATGGCTGATAGGTAGTTGTTGGGAAGCGAGGCCGTATGTAAGGATCAATTTTAGAAGGGCGGAAGATTTCCACCTCTTTCTTTGGTGTGGCTATAGTAGTTGATGTAGTGTCTGGCTGAGGTATTACTCTTTCTTCTTTCTGAGGTTGTGGGTGCACTGGAATTACAGGTACTGGACTTAGTATATTAACAGTTGGATTTGTACTCAGTGTGGATGGTGGAATTCTTGTTCCATAAGGTTTCCCCTCAGATAACTGTGTTGTAGTTGGTCGCTCTGTAATGTCATAGACCTCAGAAAAATAACTTGGTTTTGTGGTTGTAGTTGTCCATGTAATTGTAGGACGAGACGTTGACTGTGTTGTAGTAAAGTAACGTGTCGTAGAGGTTTCAGTTGTCGGACGGCGTGTGTACCTCAAGGGAGGCAAACTGTTAGGAATTTTGGGCTGAAGGTCCTGTTCACTTAAGTAATCTTCATGTATATCTGTTTCATACTGGTAAGGTGTTGAATGAGAAGTTTCAGGAGGATATGTGTCTTCCAAAGGTATGAGAAAATCTTGTTCATCAATAATACTTGACTGTGAAGATACATGAGATGGCTTAGTGTAAGGAGTAGTCTGGTGAATATTTGATGTGGGACGCCTTGTTATTATTGGCCTTCCAGAGCTGCGAGGAGGTGGTGAGGCATAAATTTTTCTTTTTGGAGCTTCTGTAGCAGTAGTAGTAATCTGAGAAGTTGTAGTGGTTATTCTAGGAGTAGTAGTCTGAGAAGTAGTCTGGGGAGTAGTGGTAGTAATAGTAGTAGTAATCTCAGGAGTTACAGTTGCTTTTGTAGTTGTCTTTGTTGTTGTTTCTTCTCTAGCTGTAGTTGTTTCTTCTCTAGCTCTGGTAGTTGTTTTGGAAGTTGTAGAAATCGGCGATTTTGGCAATGCGCCTCGGTCGTGCGAAACAGAGTGCTCAGGTCTGTCGCCAGACACTGGCTTCGGTGAGTAGGCAACTTGCGGAGTGTCTTGCCCCGCCTGGGGTCGAACTTTGATGCCGCCTTGAATCTTAGTGTTGGCATAACCTTTCGAAATAAACGGACCCATCGGACGACTCTGCTGACGGGTGTGAGGACTGTACGACGAACCATTGGCGTAAGTGTGAAGGGGAATTTCAAGAAGCTCGTGGAATTGTGGAGGGAAAAGCTCGAAAGGGTTGATCTCATTCGTCTCAGGCTGAGACAGCGAGGGATCCACTTCACTTCCCGAGGCTGAGAGATCCGTCGCCGGAGGCACTGTTGTTTGAATTGGATATCTGCAAGAGGAAATTAAGCTTTACTCAGAGGAGAAATTTTTCAATTAAAAGAGATTGTGTGAAGTATCAACACTCATCAACAAATTGGAAAATAAATTGACAATAAAAGCTCACATCAATTTTCTTTTTTACTTGAGGGTTATCCACATGGATTTTTAGCTTTGATTTTTTAAATATTTCTTTTTCCTCTTCCTAGAGTTGGCAGTCATATTCCAGATCAGAAGATATTACCCACTACAGTGACGAAGTGTATTAAAAATACAATACCTCATTTATATGCATTCGTGTGTGAATACTATCTGAATAGAATTATATACAATATATATATATATATATATATATATATATATATATATATATATATATATATATATATATATATATATATATATATATATATATACTTTATATGCATACCTAAAATTCGCTTCATCCGCCTGTGTCATAACAGCTGAGAGAAGTGACGGATCGGCGTAAGATGGCGCTGATGAGTAGGAGTCGGGGAGATTATAACCCTGCGGAAAAAGTCATATGATTATTTGATTATTATTATTATTATTATTATTATTATTATTATTATTATTTTACTAAATGGAATATTTTTTCTTTATTGGCATAGATATTCATTGAGTAGTTGAAAGTTGATTCAGAAGTAAATTCTTCCACAATACAATTTATGGAAGTTATCATCAGAAGTTTGCGTGATCAATTAACGTGAAATGTCTTGGTTTCGCTAGCTGAAATTCCACACAAACACACACACATACACAAACACACATATATATATGTATATATATTATATATACAGTATATACACACATACACATTATTCTTCTTCTTCTTTTAACATACACATTAGAATGAAAAATTGCCTGCTGCTGTTTACGATAAAAAATATATATTTCCTAAGATTATTTCTTGCCAGATTTTCGAAATGGAAATGAACTCGTAAAGCCGGAAACTAAAACAATTCACTTGACTTACGTCGACAGAATCCCCGTAATCGCCATCTTGAACCGACTTCGGAGTGCCATCTCCTTCTTCTTCTTCCTTGTCTAACTGTCTCTTCCTGGCCTGCAAGGACTTGTATAGTGGGTGGGGGTCGAAATCGCCGCCCTGGGTGGTGGTTACGTCATCGTCTACGCCCTCGCCTATCGCGCCCGCGACGAAAACCGTCAGTGCTATCACGCCCAAAGCCGCCAATTGGGCTGTTGCTCTCATCTGCAAACGAAAATAATAAAAACAATAAGTCGAAATGGCTAATGTTACTGCAATGGGGTTTTGTTAGGCTTAACACAAAACATTCAATTATTTTTGTAGGCCTAGGTAGTTAATTAGGTACGCAGTGGTTAGTCGATTGTGGAGGTGGGTTTGGATCTGAGTAGACGAGGGCATAGGGCCGGCAACCTCATCACAAAAGATTTTATACCAATAGGAGGGTTAACGCTTTCTCGAGGCAATCTCTCTGAGAGGAAAAGGTGTAGAAATTGATATCATGTAAACACAGGCACAGACACAGACACACACACACACGCATATATGCATGTATACACACATACATACATACACGCACACACACATACATATATATATGTGTGTATGTTTTATATCAATATATATATATATATATATATATATATATATATATATATATATATATATATATATATATATATATATATATATAATACAGTATATAATATATATTATACTGTATATTATATATTATATATATAATAGATATATATAAAATTATATTATACACAGTATATATATATATATATATATATATATATATATATATATATATATATAATATATATATATATATACATACTGTACATATACATACATACATACATATGTGTGTGTTTTACATAAAAATAATTGTTTCTCATCGAGAGTCGTGAAATCATTTATATCGTAACTTTCCTTTTTACTGTTCCTAATAATATCTTGAATGTTTTCGTAGCATCAGCCACGGTATATATACAGTACTGTACATTTACTTTGCGAGGAAGAAAATAAGGCTTCAAAAATTCTGTTTAGTTCAGATTTTGACTTGGGTGCCATTTATTACCCGTGACGAGTTTTCCTTCCAATCTGAATTCATCAGCTTAAAAACAACTTATCAGATAAAGTAACTGGACGAAGTAGGCCTATGACTTTTATAATTTACCTGAAAAAAGTGAATTCGCAGAGAAGCAAGTTAATATCCCCTCTGTGTATGAATTTACATAATTTCAAGGCTGCTTCATATACCAACACAAATTGTTAGCTGTGATGGGACTAGTTTCAGTCGACGTATGCATTATCTGTTTATGTTTTAGTTACCATTTGGGCATTTCTTTGTCTGTAATCTGTCTTAGTTCAGTAAGTATGTAATCAAAGCAATGTGCCTTTTGCGGATACGAATGCTGCATAAAAAGGAAATAATAAATTTGTTTGGTAGGGACGAAGATGGCCCAACGGTACAAGTTCCGATCCTAATCGCAAATACTTATTATCTCTCAACAGAAGTAATTTTCCCATTTGCTTTTTCTAACATTGTATTTTTAGTGTTATTGTATTTCTTTACATAGGGACATATTGGTGAATGCAAGTACTGTTGGTTAGAACGATAAAATTACAGGGTTTGTTTGATTACATGCAATTGCATTGACCGAGGCTGATTCGGTTAGAAAAAGAAGGACGAATTCATCCCTCACTTGCGAGAGACTTTCGGCTCTGAGCTAAACAGAGTAAATGATGATCCCCTAGGGCCCTCGTTGACCTAGGGTAACAAACAAAGAGAGAGAGAGAGAGAGAGAGAGAGAGTTTCATATTGGTCTAAAGGAATCGTTTTACTATATTCTAACCTATAATTTCATTGTATTTTCTTGTGAGTTCTTTTCTAAGAGGTTTTGAGTTTTGCATTTCGTTTTTCATATTCGATGTTTAGACACACAATGTAATCTATTACACCGTCGATTGCAATGATTTCCTCTTACAATTTGTGTATCGATACAAGTTTTCCTCGTCTTCCCTCATAACTACCCACCCTGAACCCGCCTGTCCGCAGTAACTGAGTCTACAGTAGGTGGTGTTATTATACCTCCTGCGTCGTGGATGCTTTTTAATAGGCCATTAAACTCGATCCTGAACAAAGGGAACACCGAAATTTTCTTTTATTAAGATTGCATCACGATTTTTTCTAATCGCTTAAGTACTTCTTGCACATAATTGTACTCAGGGAGATGTGAACTGGAGGCACGGTAATTCTAGGTCCCGTAAATATTCTCTGGAGCTTTTGGCTGCTCGTAAGCAAAGTATTGTTCGCGATATTGAACATAGTAACTGTAATTATTCCACATTTATTATTCAGTCACGCCCACATTAAGTGCGCAGTTTATTTATAAGTATATTAAATTTCATTGCTTTAGTTCTAGCAGCACTAGCCAAAGCGAAACATATCTGGCTTTCTACGATAAACAAATAACTCGTTTCATAGCATAGCGTAAGACAAGGTCTAGACCTTGGCGTATCCCTTTCATAAGCCGTTAACTTTAGCGGAATTTTGGCAATGATTTTAACGTCATAATTCAAAGCTCAAATAACATCGAAGCTCAATACTTCCAATAATAGTTAAAAAGTGATAAGGCAATTCAGTGTTGGCCACAACTGAAAATTTTATAATTTTTCGGTATTGATATATTGAAATGCTTCAAAAAAACTTACACAAAAGGGTCTTGGTCTTCGGCATTACCATTATCGCTATTATTCCATTCAGCGTCTGCTCGTTTTAGCAGGGCCAATTAAAAACATTTTGTTTGCCCTTGAAATAGAACCGAATAAGGACTTCCTTCCGTGCCAGGCCACCAAGTGACATTGCGATCTGTAATAAGGGTTGGTTGGTCGCGTTCCCGCAAATGTCACCGTCAGCACCCAGTGGTGACAGCATATGCGATGTTATTCTGGTTTGGTTATTTTCCTCTCCTCTCGTAAACTAAAAAAAAAAAAGCACACTACTTATTATTTGTTTTTCTCCAACATTCATTTATTCCCAGGCTGCTCTAAAAGGCTAGAATAAACGCCACCAAATGCCTTGAGCTGTCATATTTCAGTTCATCTTCTGTCGTGGCTCAAAATTATTGTTTTAGTAAGGAATTGCAGCATTGATGCTTTGTTTTATTCTAGTCACATGGACACTGACCTTTTGCAATGTTTATTTGTTTGTATGTACGTTTACCTGACATGAAGATACCCAGAAATGCATACTTATGGTACAAGTCAAAACCGCAAAAGGTGATTATACCCTCTGGAGGTCTTCATCGTACGTTTCCGACCCCCCACCTTTCTCTCCCTCTCCCTCGCTCTGCCTTTAATCTTGTAGCTGTACTTTTGCTAACTTTCCTACTTGCCTATCTATCTGTACTTAAATCAGCACTGCTTCTTTTACCAATCAAGGGCATTCGCCCCGAAAGCAACAGACATTGTCACATGAAGAGCGAAAGGCTAATCGACTCTTCAATATCGCTGCGTGGGAATGGAGCTCCTCCCGGTCAGGCTGCAACAGAACGTTATCATTATTGTCGTCGTCTTGTACACACTGGCAGAGGGTCGCAAGATTTAGTGGTGAGAGTAGGGCCATCACGACTCTCTTACAGAGAGGCACTGATTGATAATTATTATATCCCTCCGGGGGAGTCATTCGGATTGGGTGAAATAATATGTTTGGCGTATAGCCCGCACTGCTTAAATTTTAAAGAGGCTTGGCCTCATTATTATTATTCAAAATGTGCACATATAGAATAACCCTAAAATAGCATTATGGTGCAAAGCAAGCATCCACAGAATAGACTGCCAATGCATGAAAGCAAAAAATGAATAGCAGAGCGAAGAAATAACATGTAAAAGAAGATGAAAGCGGCAGACAGAATCAGCAGATACATTAACAGCACTAAAAGATTTGACATTCATGGCCAGAATTCCCTCCTGGTTTATTATAACAAATAGCGCTATACGCAGTTACGCATGCTTATGATAACAACGTTAAATAGCGCTATACCCAATTACACACCCACAAAAGAATCACAAGGAAGGAGGACGGCGGGATGGGTGTATAGGTCTAGTGTTAGGGGTGGAGGGAAAGAGTCATTTATGCATCGTAAACAACATTTAAACTGCATCCAATTGCTGTCATGTGATGATGCCCTACGATCAGCGGCAGTAGCTCATGGGTAATGCTGCATTCATCCTATTAACATACCATGGGACTGGGAGGTCACACGGTGAATTCATATGCATTGTCGTCTCTCACTAAGGGGGATTCAAATTAAGGCGTGAAGATTACTTGAAAGTGTCGTTCACCTCTCATACTGAAGCCATGAACAGTTTTCTGAAGTCTCTAAGTTCTTGCCTTTATCTTCTACTTAAATCTAGGCAGTTGTAACGAGAGGAGGATATATATATATATATATATATATATATATATATATATATATATAATATATATATATATATATATATATATATATATATATATATATATATATATATATATATATATAAACGCTCGTTCAGTTAAGAAGAAGAGGCATAAGTCGAACGTTTTCTCTTTTAAAAATAGACAGAAAGAGAAACGTTGATGGGTAACGGCTGTTATCATTCTCACAAGCAGAAAAAGAAAGTTTCAATTGTTTATTTTCTGTTTGGAGAAAAGATCGCAGGTCTTCGAGAAAGTGGTCAAAATCTCGTCACCTAATAAATCAAGCTAAAACACAACAAGAAAGTGCATGACTAAGTTTCCACTTCCTTTCAAATTAATATCTTTGAAGTTGTGAGAATACTGCCTTTACGAAGGTTTCACAGGAGAACAGTTTTAATATCATTTTTATCAGGATACACCTCTTATAAATTATGTAATGAAAAAGATAACGGCGACGCATGTGAACCATAATAATCTAGCTTATGCGCGCGGCTTATTTTTGAGTCTAAATGATTGTGTGTGTGTGCGTGTGTGTATACACACACACATAGTATATATAAAGATATATAGACATATAATATATATATATATATATATATATATATATATGTGTGTGTGTGTGTGTGTGTGTGTGTGTGTGTGTGTGTAATATATATAGGCCTATACGCAGTCAGCCGGTTTCCCGTTGCTAAGTAACCAATTGGTTCTTAGCCACGTAAAAATAAGTCTAATCCTTCGGGCCAGCCCTAGGAGAGCTGTTAATCAGCTCAGTGGTCTGGTAAAACTAAAGGCCTATACTTTTTTTTCACTTAAAACTGCCCTTCAGACCGTTCTCAACTAACCTAAGCGACGTATTAAGTGCCTTTTATTTAGCCGACTGTTGTGGGTCGCAGTGAGGGTGAGAATCGAAAAGCCCACGACATTTGGTGTTAGTCTTCCTCGGGTTAAAATAGGTTTGCGGGACATTCTGACAGTTAAATTAAGAATATTAGTGGCCGTTGCGTTGCAGTTTCTCTACTACATCTATCCCAAGGTCTGTAGATTAAACTAGACCTATCCTTTGTTGAATGAACATACTAATGCATACATACATACATACATACATACATACATACATACATACAGTACATACATATATATATATATACATATATTATTGTGCTTACTCTACAAGAGATAGGTCTAGTTTAATCTATAGACCGTTGGGATAGGTCTAGAGAAAGAGCAGAGCAACGGTCGTTAATATTTTTACTTAAACCGTAGGAAAAACATTTATATATATATAAATATATATATATTATATATATATATATATATATATATATATATATATATATATATATATATATATATATATATATATATATATATTTCTTTCGCAGATCTTTTATTACGTTAACAGGCTCTTGTTTACCGACGATCGTCGTAAGAAGATCTTGGGAGATTCTCACGTGAGTCAATAGGGAAGCTGATCTGTAATGGGTTGTCGGTTTCAAAGTCGTGCCGGACCTATTACCTTAGGAGAACCTCCCATTACGATCTCCCATGCCCCCGGTTGTTTTTTGCCCCAGGCCTTTTGTTTATTTGTTTTTTTTTTTTTATTTACTCCTGATTTGTTTTTTGATTTGCTCATTATTTGCTTGTAATTTGTTTCTGATTTGCTCATTGTTTGCTCGTTATTTTTTTTTTACTCATTATTTACTTCTAATTTGGTTTTTGTTTTTCTTTGCTTATTATTTGGATTTAATTTGTTTTTATTTACTCATTATTTACCTCTAATTTGTTTTTTTATTTACTTATTAATTATATATTTATTTGTTATCGTTACGTGTTTGTGAATGTAAATCATCTACTGAAAATTTTTAGTTTTTATTGTTATTTCTGTGTTTTATAAGTAGCTTACTTATCGCATTTTATGTCTATTTGTTATGTTATGTTTTACTGATACTAAGTTAACACATTTCTATAATTCCAATCTCTTGCTCTGGCGTCAACATTTCAACGTAAAGGTTGAGTCTAGAAGCCTTTTCACTTTTCACTGAAACAATGATAAAACACGAGTGATGTCATTTACATTATAAGGTCCACTAACATTCTGAACCAATCGTTATTCTACTGAATCTAACCAGAACTTAATGTGACAGATGCCACGTAACCGGAAAATTGCGATCATAGTATCTCTATTTTCCGATAAAAAACAAGACTATTACGACGTTCTTTGATGTCTACACCTGCAAAAAACGTGCTCGAGTTTCCAATTAACCTGCTGTGCGTTTGTACGTATTTACTTCTGGCTTGAACCGGATAAAAGAGGGAATGATTATGAACCTGACGTTCACGCTCTATCTGTTGAAAAAAAAGGCGTTAATAAAAGTTGCAACAAACTGTACCGGTATGATGCATGGTGCAATCCCAATGACGCTCGTCACACCACAAGCTGAGAGATTTTTAACTCTGCTCTTAATACTATCTCCTCTTATCTGGTGGGATTTTAAGATGACAAATTAAGTAAGATAATGTGGAAAAGGTCTCAGCTGTGTAACCCCAGGAACACCTAAAATAATGTAGCCAATCATCTCTTGTTTAATGACAGAACTTAAGTGTCAGGGGAAACCTGGGTAGATTCATGACGCCTCGAGGACCGTCTGATTAAATCAAGTCCTCGATGATCAATTGTTCCTCCGAGGTACACCGGAGGGGTGTTACACTGCCCGAAGGTCTAGCGCCTTTCGTTAATAATCATTCCAATTTGCTCTACTTCATTTCGTGATGAATCGCGTTGATTTGTGTATCTTTTCATATCTGATTTCCGACGTCAACTGGCGAGCGACACAGGTGCGCTTGCCGATTCTATTTTCAGTTCCTCTTCGGCTCAGCACACCTGTGGAAACATCTGCTACCGCGGCCTACGAAACATGTTTATTAATCGTGTTTCATCGTCGACCAATTTCATTAGCAGCTGTGAGGACTGATGTGGAAAGTTTACCTTAAGCATTTGATAATTTCCACCGGCGCATTTATTAATGATAACCGTTCTTCTCGCATTAGGTTTGAAGTACACTACTCTCCTAAACTTTCCAGCGAAGATGCAATGTATCACTACCCTGATGCTATTCTCCTTGCATTTTAATACATTTTTATCTATTTATTAATTCATTACTTTTTTTTCTTTTTAATAAGTGAGATCTTTTCTTTCTGTATTTATCCTTTGCCTTCTCTTACTTCCTAATGAACACCATAATATTCTCTGGAAGCTTGAATTTCAAGTCAATGGGCCCTGTAGGCTTCTTCCATATGAATAGGATTCATCTCCTGAATAATAATAATAATAATAATAATAATAATAATAATAATAATAATAATAATAATAAAAATAATAATAATAATTGGGATCGAACTCAGTTGTTAGTATGTCATTTTATGAGCTCTATAGTAACTATATATTTTTAAAGTTTATATTATCGTTTTAAAGGTTCTAACTACTATGCGTTTTACACTGATCGGTGTGATGAAGAAGCTTTTGCACCGAAATGAAACGATCGGAAAAGAAAAGAGCATCGTATTTTTGAATCGCATGTAAATAATACGTATAACTTCCATTAGATCACACTTCAGACCAGAGGATTAAGGCTAAGATAAAGACCCTTTCAGAAAATTTAGTGAATTAATAATGGTATAGTTTCTTTTTAACCATTTCTTCCCTCTATCCTTACATCGTTTGTTTCTTTGTAAGGTGATCAAACGTTTGTCCCGATTTTGCGCATCTAAAAGAGGAAAAATGTCGGCAGTTTTGTCATAGGAAATGTTATTCAGTGGAACGACAGCTGTGTTACTTATTTAGCTCAGGTGTATACCAACAGGGCGTGGTGCTTAACAGGTGTATTTGAATGAATACCATGTATCAGGGGAGAGAGGAGAGAGAGAGAGAGAGAGAGAGAGAGAGAGAGAGAGAGAACCTGTTCGGTGGCAATTTGCTCTTAACTTAGGGAAACGAAGGAATTCGATTCTACAAAAATCAGTCCCTTTCGTGCATTTCTGATTTACTGAGACGAAAATGGTTCGAACTTATTAGTTCAAAAGAGCAGTTTTACATCTTCATGGTCATTGTAGAATAATGAGTGATGAATTCAGGAATATACTGATATTCCTTATAATTCTGCAAACAAAATCAATGACCTGCGTCACGGAATCGAAGGTCGTATCCACCGTGAAATTCACAAAGCGACGAGCGTTTTGTTCTGCACACAAGGCGACCATGACTATAAACTCCAGAACAATGTATAGATTCTGGAAACCATTCAGAAGGAAAACAAAAGATGATGGTTTGAAAGGGATATTTCTCTCTCTCTCTCTCTCTCTCTCTCTCTCTCTCTCTCTCTCTCTCTCTCTCTCTCTCTTTGAGTCATGGAAGACGGGTTTCCTTTCCTTGTTATATCTCGTTTGAAAAAACGAGTCACTAGACATTGTAATGACTATATGGGGGACCAAATATAAAATATGGTGTATAATTTATACATATATATATATATATATATATATATATATATATATATATATATATATATATATATAGTGTGTATATGTGTGTTGGTTGATTCTCATACTGAGTCATACCTACATTAAATAGTCGAACTGTCTGAAGGAATTATTCAACTATAAATTTTTTTATGTACAAGGTATTACTGTATATATATATATATATATATATATATATATATATATATATATATATATATATATATATATATATATATATATATATATATATATAGTGTGTGCGTATGTGTGGGTTGATTCTCATACTGAGTCATACCGACATTAAATAGTCGAACTGTCTGAAGGAATTATTCAACTATAAATTTTTTTTTTATGTACAAGGTATATATATATATATATATATATATATATATATATATATATATATATATATATATATATATATATATATATATATAGTGTGTGCGTATGTGTGGGTTGATTCTCATACTGAGTCATACCGACATTAAATAGTCGAAATGTCTGAGGAAATTATTCAACTATAAATTTTTTTAATAGTACAAGGTATTACTGTCATCGATGAGAGATGTGACATCTTTTTTCATTCACATGTTCCAAAGATTTAAATATCCGGTATATTTTGGATGGGTCTAGTGGGAACGGCGCTGGGTCTCAATGAGTCCAAAGAATCTAGATAATAAGCGTATATATTTTTGGTTTCTGTATTTTCATTCGAGAGCTGTAAACAAATGAACACTGACAGACTCATTTGACAACTGAAGATGGTCTGTAAACGGAACAAAGAACTTTAATCTCAAATTCACAGTAGCTGCACGATCGCACACGCATAACGTTGACGCAGAGCAAGTTGATTTTAGCCCGGACGAAAGGAATGTCTGATTTCACTCTGGTGTAGGTTAATATTCCACAGGTGAATTGTCAGCTAGTGCTATCTGATGACCGGCATTACTGCCTGAGTAACATCTCGACGAGCGATCAGCTGGAGATGCGCAAAGGTGATGAGATTGGAGTTGGTTTGGTTGCACTGGTTCTAGAGAGAGAGAGAGAGAGAGAGAGAGGGGGGGAAATACCACGTGACCAACACCCCCCCCGCCTACAAGTGCAAACAAGGCGAAATCCAGTGGCCATGCACTTTTCGACCTCGTCATGCTTGTCTAACCGAACCGGTTTTTATGTATCTCTTTAGGCAATCTTTTTCTGATGAGAACCCGGCTTACTCATTTTAGATCATTAAAAAAAGCATACACACACACCAAGTTACAAATTACATTCCCAAAAAGGACAGAAAACACATCAGGAGACCACCGTCGTCGCATTAGTTAATGTCAACGTCATCTCAAGATCAAGGCAATGCTCAGAGAGGGAGTCTTCCAAAAACTTGAACTGCGTGGCCTTTTTGTTTACAGTTAAATGAACGTCGTAATCATCAGAAGTTTGAGTCTCCTGAGTTGAAAGACATTCCATTCAGTTTTCTGGATTGGGAGATACAATAGCTGTCTTCAAAATATTTTATTGTTACTCTACTAATTTTTTTATGTGTATGTGCACATACTGATTGCTTTGAAACATCAAAATTTACAAATCAACAAGAAGTTCCTGAGAAGATAGCACCTAGAGCGGACCCAGTCCATGTGTCTGATTATTAGGGTAAACGTCTTTGTTGTTTTTGGAAATTCTTTACACAAGTGACCCCTCTTTGTTGTTGAGTTTATACCCTTGCCCACTCCCACGCCCTGGCCAAGGTGACCTCCTTCTTCTGAATCCTCTTTTCCGAAGAACTCTTTGATACGTCGAAGATTCAGTGGTCTGGTTCTCTCGGGGCACTTGAGTAACGGTTCCCTACGATAACAATGTGTCACACCTTGTCAGTGCTCCTTTTAAGAAAAATATTCGCAATTACAGTAGGTAAGCTGAATGAGAGCAGCCATCTATATCAAACTGACAAGTAAATTTGTGCAGCAACGGTATGCTGAACGAAAATACGTGGATTTGGTTGCTAGAAAAGAATAGAATGATTTGGAAAAAGACTGGGGAACCTGTGCGTCGAGACTGACTCTAGGACGAATGGGTCTAATTAGAAATGTTAGCAAAATTGTGATATATGTGTACTCAACAAGTGACAGAGGTCTAACGTAACTCGCTAGACCTATGTCACTGGGTAGCTACTTCTCTGGGTAAGCAGTAAAAGTAAAGATCTGGAGAAAAGAAAGCCACGACAACCATGTCGTTTTATCTATCTCGGAGGTGAACGAGCGAAGCATCGTAATGCGCACCTTCAACGAAGACTCCGCTCGACCCAGAAGAGAGAGAGAGAGAGAGAGAGAGAGAGAGAGAGAGAGAGAGAGAAGAGCCAGCCTTGGGTCACTCACAGGGAAGTCAGGGAAGGATGAGTTAGTTTGGTGGTCCTTTTAAGGCTTGAAGGTGGGCCTGGGAAACACCGCCGTGGCTCGGTAATTGGGGTCAAGAGAGATGCGTGTGGCCTTTAATAGATACTTCGGTCTAAGTACAGGCTATTTTCAGTATGTTTAGCTTCCTTTTAATTGCTTTTTCGTACTGTTAGTACTTTTTTCATACTTTACTGATTCCATTTTTTTTATCTATATTCTTCGCTCAGTCACGACTGGTCTAGAGAGAGAGAGAGAGAGAGAGAGAGAGAGAATAGTCGGAATACATTGCTTATCTACAAAACGTGTTCATTTTATCCACGTAAATAAGATATTGATAACATATCACTCTCGTAATCTAAACAAAGACGTGCTTACGAATAATGCATATTAATAATGCTTACTGCATGATGTAATTTACAATATATATATATATATATATATATAATTTATATATATATATATATATATATATATATATATATATATATATATATCATTATATGTGATGAAAGTTTATTCTTTTGGTCATGAAGCGTACTCCAAAGTCAGAGCTTTTCACTTTGAAACACAATAGACCCATGAGGGGGGAACTTGAGTTCCAAAGCGCCTCCTAATCAAGAGAAAATAATTAAATATATAAATAAATAAAGGTTTAGCAAAAAACCAGGTAAAGGATTAAATTTGTAATTACTGACAATGGGACTCGAGGCGAGCTTTATTGCACTTGTGTCAAGATATTTCTACCTGTTGAATCACTATTATTTATTATTATTATTATTATTATTATTATTATTATTATTATTATTATTATTATTATTATTATTATTATTATTATTATCATTTCTGCAACTGTCCTCGTTCTGTATGTCCATATTGCAAAATAATAATAATAATAATAATAATAATAATAATAATAATAATAATAATAATAATAATAATAATCGCATGAATCTTGAAATGAAGGAACAAATCCACAGTTATGTATGGGTATAAATATAGGCTATTTAAAAATAAATCTAAACAGATTTATTTTTAAGTATATTTGTACCCATAAATAACTGTGGATTTGTTTCTCCAGTAACAACAACAATAATAATAATAATAATAATAATAATAATAATAATAATAATAATAATAATAATAAAATTTACAATTTCGTCACTAAATTGTTGCATATCAAAATCCACAGTTATATCAATAAACTTTATTATTTGTAAAGGTTAACAAATAAAAAATACACAGAAGTTTCTTCGGCGCAATCGAGTTTTCTGTACAGCTATATGAATACGAGCCTTTCGATGTGTTGCAGTATGAAACTCTCAGCTCCGACCGGGCAGCGCTCAGTGGCTCCCCAGATACGGTCAAGAGAAGGTGCGTCGGCGACGCCTCCGGAAAGCGGTGCCAGACGCACAATCCATGGCTAAACTTAACCTTAAATAAAATATAAACTACTAAGGCTAGAGGGCTGCAATTTGGTATGTTTGATGATTGGAGGGTGGATGATCAACATACCAATTTGCAGCCCTCTAGCCTCAGTAGTTTTTAAGATCTGAGGGCGGACAGAAAAAGTGCGGACGGACAGACAAAGCCATCTCAAAAGTTTTCTTCTACAGAAAACTAACAACAAAGACTTTCGAACACCTGAACGGTGTTTCTCCTCAGTGATTAACATAAACACTGTTCAGGTGTTCGAAATTATCTGTTTTTATCTTTAAAAACGAATACAATTTTTTATATACAACTGTGGATTTATAATATACAACAATTTAATCACGAAATTGTTAATTTCTTCTTCTTCTTCTTCTTCTTCTTCTTCTTCTTCTTATTATTATTATTATTATTATTATTATTATTATTATTATTATTATTATTATTATTATTATGTAAAATAAGGGCAAACACAACAAGAACAGCTGCAGAAACATCTGTTAATTTTATTACACTTGGTAGATTCGTAATCGTTTCAGCAATTCTGAATGCCTCGCTGTCGAGCTTCTCAGTTCCAGAGGTCCTTTATTCCTCACACCGCTGGACTGTGGAACAATGGAACAGTCTCCCTGAGGATGTCGTGCGACTGGAACGTCACACAAGTTCAAGCGAAGATGCAATGCATTACTACCCTAATATTTTAATAATTTACTTGCATTTTTATTTATTTATTTATTTGTTAATTTGTCTATATTTTCTAATAACTGATCCCTTCTTTCTGTATTTCCATTTACCTTCTGTTACTTCTTTCGAACGAACGCCATATTCTTTGGAAGCTTGAATTTTAAGTCAACAGTCCCTTGTGAGCTTGTTCCATATGAATAAGGTTCATCTTCTTCATCTACTTAATAATAATAATAATAATAATAATAATAATAATAATAATAATAATAATAATAATAATAATAATCAGAAATACATAAGACCGTCCTTGCGTTTTGCCTTATTTTTTCTCTTCACCTTTCCCCACCCCCAAAAAAAAATCCTCACGAAAAAAAAATTACAAGATTGATCCTTCGTAGCGCTGGTCAAGACCCGTGGGAATACTGACATAATACTGCTATGCCGTCGGTAGCAGAATATGATTCTCATATCATTAGAGCCATTTGCATTCCATCGCTGGTTATGCCTGTGGACAATTATCCGTTTTGTTTAATTCACTTCTGTTTGTTTGTTCGCGTCGTCCTCTTTTCTCATTTCATCTCACACATAGGCACCGTTTTTTGAGTAAGCTTCAGTAAGCAGTAAACTGTGGGAGATTGAAGGATCATGGTATACTAAAACCTTTCGAGTTTGAGAGAGAGATTGCAGCTATGGGTCTAGGCTTGATGCCGGGTCAGGAAAGGGAGCGGGTGTTAGACCTATGGACAGAAAAAGGATTTCTTTTCATCTTCTTCCTTTCTTTTGTTATTTTTTTTCGCTTTGCCCTTTTTCTGTCGCCTTTCCCAGCCTCAGTAGCAACGGTCTGTGCTAACATTGCCAGCTCAATTTAATAAACATACTTTTTTTTATTAGTAATATGATTTTTCCCTAAGAATTCCAAATTTATTATTAAAATTTCCATTGTCATTTTTCCCAAGTGTCAATTTTGAATCTTTTTTTCTTTATCCTGTCTTTTCGATGCACGTATACCAACATTTTTGCGTTGCATGATGTCGTATTGTTTTGTCAATACCGGAGTGAATTTATCATATGATACTTTCGGCTATTTGTATATGATAAACTGGAAATGTTAATATTCCCTAGATCAAGATGAAAATAAAGGCGACCATTAAAACGCTCCAGGAAAATGAGGAACCAGATACGTAACCTTTTCCAACTTTTAACAAGTCTTCGAACCTGACAAACATTTACATCGCTTGGCGTCACAAAACATCAAGGTAAAATACGCTTGGTACCTCGTTCTTGTGCCCTGACGCAATAATATATATCGTTACTCGATGCAATTTCGAAGACAGACGGGGCAAAGACCGAAAAGCGAAGCCTAAGCCACATCCCGCGGGTCGAAATGTATGCACCTTGACCGGTGCTCCGCCAACTCTATAATAATAACGATGATGGTAACCATTGAAGGAACTGGAGCGGAACATACCTATATTCTCTTGGCTTACCTCTTCCCCTCCCCTCCTCCCCCTTACCTCTCCGCATCCCCCTACCTCTTGTGTACACATTGCCTAAATATTTACTCCACATTCCTCCCTATCATTGTTGTTTTTACCGGTGAAGATTCTTTGCAGTGATTCACCTTTTCGTTTGATATCATTCGTAGATGGCATGGTTTACTCTCCTCATTTCTGGCCACTTTGTTACCGACTGCCTTTGGTTTTACTTAAACGTAACTTTGTTGTGTAACCTAAGATATGGTACTATGATAATGAATCCACGGACGTCACAACAAGCCAGATAGTGGAATACATTGCCAGGTTTAGCAGGGATTAATATACTGGAAAAATTTTTCGCTAGGGACAATTGAGGTGTTTCTACGTTTCATAAATCACTCATTATTGCAGACTGTGGTCTATTAACGCCTAGAGGTGAGAGATATACAGTTTAGGTTACCATTAGGTCACACATCAGTGTCAATTTGTGGCTAAGGTAACGAATGGATTTTTACCTAACCGCATTAAACGACTTTCATACAGGGTGAAACCACCATCGTTTTGCCTGCTGTCTTATTCCCGCTTTCATAGGATTCGCGTTGACGTCACGATCTCCTACAGAGCTGTTAACTTCAGCCTCAAATGCAACCAGCGTTGTTGCGACCATTTGTAGAAGAGATAAGAGATGAGTATGTTATCCCTCTCTCTCTCTCTCTCAAGTTATCTGACATTTATACCTATTCTAGTCAGACTGGACACGAATGATAGCTACTTTTTTGAAGAAAAGTCAGGTCACCTGCATTGTTACGGGGCTGAGCTTCTTATCAGAACTCTAAACATGCCAGTTTTGTTTTTCTATTAAATGACGCTTTAATGAAAATATTTGTTTCATAGCAAGGAATCCGGAGTATTCAAAGTACTGACAAATGTTTTACCTGTACTGGCAAATTACTTTGTTATCTATTTGAATATTGCAGTGAGGTCAAATTTACAAACCTTTTCCCTGAATAATTAGCGATATATCCTAGACACTGAATCTATATTTCTACAGGTATAATATTTATTTAAAATATTTAGAATATTTATTCCTTTTGATACTAATTAACCGTCCTGGTATAACGCAAATTGATATTTCGTCATACGCCCATCAAAACTCTGAGTAATTTACATACCGTACATGGTCGTATGGTAAGTAGAGGTAAATGTGATATAATAAAAACCGTAATATCATCGTCGGGGAGAGAGAGAGAGAGAGAGAGAGAGAGAGAGAGAGAGAGAGAGAGAGAGAGAGAGAGAGAGAGAGAGAGAGAAGGGGGAGGTTCACTTCTTTATGTACTTGGTCGTACATTTAGTAGAGGTAAATGTGATATAATAAAAACCGTAATATCATCGGGGGAGGGGAGAGAGAGAGAGAGAGAGAGAGAGAGAGAGAGAGAGAGAGAGAGAGAGAGAGAGAGAGGGAACGGTCACTCTTATATATACTAGTCGTATGTTAAGTAGCGGTACATGTGATATAATAAAAACCGTAATATCATCGGGGAAGAGAGGGGAGAGAGGAGAGAGAGAGAGAGAGAGAGAGAGAGAGAGAGAGAGAGAGAGAGAGAGAGAGAGGTCACTTTTTATATATTTGGTCGTACGTTAAGCAGAGGCAAATATGATAGAATAAAAACCGTACTATCTTCGGAGAGAGAGAGAGAGAGAGAGAGAGAGAGAGAGAGAGAGAGAGAAGGTCACTTTTTATATACTTGGTCGTACGTTAAGCAGAGGCAAATATGATAGAATAAAAACCGTACTATCTTCGTACGGAGGAGAGAATAAAAGAGAGAGAGAGAGAGAGAGAGAGAGAGAGAGGGAGGGGGGGGCGGGGGTCACAACCAGGGATCTGTGGTATACGAGTAAAGCGTAAACTGGAGAGGCGGAAATGAGTCAAGTTTTCCACTCGACTGCCGACCACCAATTTAGTAAACGAACCCAGTTTCATGTTACCTACTTATTTCACGAATAACGATCACCAGCAAAAATAAATATATAAATCAATAACAGATAAATAAATAAAAAGATAGAGGAATATATGAATAAATAAATTAAAAACAAGCTGCTGAGGAATGAGCGAGATATTTTACATGTCATTTTCTTATGAAAGTTTACAGAGAAAGAATTACAGGTATTATCTGTTTAGCTCGAACTCAGGTAAATAAATAAATAAATAAATAAATAAATAAATAAATAAATAAATAAATAAATAAATAAATAAATAAATAAATAAATAAATAAATAAACTGCTTAGGAATGAGTGAGATGTTTAACTATTTCTTTGGGTCGAACACTAAGTATAGAATTAGGTATGCAAGGACGCAAAAAAAAAAAAAATAAATAAATAAGATAAAACGGTAAAATTAATTAATAAATAAGCCAATAAAAATGAGAATAAAGAGATAAACTTCGAGAGAATAAGGAACAGTAACAATCTGGATAAAGTGTTGGAACCGACATCTCATTCTTAAAATTGACTCTTCTTCACAAACCAATAAAACCCCTTTCTTGGGTCATTTCAGGCGATGGCTCCTTCGCTTCACGGGAGTTTTTAAAAAGCTCACCCCTCGCATTACTTTATTTATTGCCTTCGAGTCTCCTGCAGCCGTGGAGCGAGTGCATTTTACGACGAAAAAAAATTCATGCGGTTTCGAAATCAAGTTGCTTTACGATGCGATATTAGGACTCTTTCGCAACCGCCCGAATACCTCGTAATGATCGCGCGGGCTTTTGACTTCTTTGGGGCTTCCGACTCGAAATGCTGCGTCCGATGTAATTCCGGGCTTTCTGGTTTGACCTCCGTATACGTAAATCACAGAACGATTCGAAATGACGCCTGAATAATCGTATATAATTTTCATGCGTTTTGGGTCCTTGGTTACGTAGGAATTTGGAGCAATATAACACGAGGGACTCTCGTGCTCTGTGTCACTGACAAGTGGAATTTTGAATTATGGCATCGACAGCTGTATCGTCTCTCATTCTTCTTCTCCCACCCGTAAATGGGATCAGTACTGTATGCACCTGTATCCCGTCAGTTCAAATACCAGTCATTACCAGTGAACCATGATACGTCAGATGGCAGTACCTGAGTTGTACTGTACAGCATAAAAGTTGCTGTCGCAAGAATACAGGTGCCGTCTGTGGCACCTGTATTCCTTTGCAACATAGTAATGTCAGTCGAAATTACAACTATTTCTCTGAAACGATTGCGGAGAGTTATAGTGATTGGTTAAGCGTAGCATGTATCGAATGGTGAAACATTGGCAATATTGTTGACTATTAATGGCTGACTAAGACTAGATAGAGAAACGAAGATCACTGCAGGCAACAGAATATTATGAGCAAATAACTGTGTGATCAATAATAATAATAATAATAATAATAATAATAATAATAATAACACCAATCTTTATAACGTCGGCAAACTAACAGTTTATAATCATCTTAGATAAAGGAGGTGGTCAATCTTTTCGGCGGGAAAGGAGTATATGAGACTAAAATGCTGTCGGCCTAGGAGTGAATGAATAGACCTATGTAGTAGCGGCTTTGCTGTGTAATAAGACCTCGGTTTCTCTAGAGGCAGTATTAGTCAGCCATTAATATTCTACTATATTGCAAATGTTCCACCATCCGAAACGTGTTACGTTAAACCAATTGCTATAATTTTCCCAAAAATCGATAGACTAATAGTAGTGATTTCGCGGGCGTGCGCTTGATGTACAAATCGATCCGAGCGTGGCTATTGAAACACCATGCTACTAAAAAATTATGATGGTAGTCTTTACGAACTACAGAACATGTCACCTGTATTCTTATTACAGTAGTTTTTACGTTGTATTCCTCGTGTACGTCGAACTTACACATGGCGGTTCTCCTGTAATAGCTGGTCTTTGAAGCGGAGGGATACGGGTGCGTACGAATCATAGTTTCGGGTGGTGGTAGAAGAGAGAAGAGAGAGAGAGAGAGAGAGAGAGTCGAAATTTGAGCAAGCATTATATACTAATTTCGATAATATATTTATCGTAATTATTTTTACGGTCCATTTATTTAAAAGTTTTTACAGAGAACTTTAAAGAGAGAGAGAGAGAGAGAGAGCTCAGTCATCGGAATGTAGAAAAATGGAGTGATCATTGACATAACAAAATTTACAAGTGATAAAGACATTGTAAAAAAATTCTCTGCTGTTAAATACTGTTTACAACAAATTTTCCAGCCTTTAAGAAAATTTGAGAAAAAACTATGACTGTTTCTCCATAAAAACTTTAAAAAACACCGATTATGAAATTATGAATAATATAAAATTATTATCATTAGGATATAACGGTTGCCACTGTGGTCAAATTTAGACTCAGTCTAAAACTTTCTTGAAAAAAATGACACATTTACGTCCATTTTATTTCATTTTTTTTTCCAATTTTGCAATTCAATAATATCTAGAAGCAGAAATGAAAAACGAAAATCGCCCCCAGCCCAGAAAGATGAAGGCTTATGAAATCGTAAAAGTAGTTATCAAAGTTAGTTCCAATAATACTTTGACATCCAAATTCATTACTATACGTAAAGAGTAGGCCTACTTTTCCCCCCAACTGAACTGCTTGTACTTTAGTTAGTCACAGTTATAATAATTCTTCCTTCATTAACTTAATTACCATTTATACACACTTTAATCTAAAGACCTCATCCAATTCTCATCTAAAGAAAATGTCATTTGTTTTTGCCAACTGGGCGCAAGGACAAGTCCAACATGGCGTTTGCCGGCTAGATGGTCTAATTTCTTTACTAAGAAAAGCTGGCACTGGTTTGTAAAAGACTGTAAATGTAAACCGTCCTTACCTTGTATTTAGGGATTATTTACAACGATTCGTTTCACCATACCTGTAAAAACAAGAAAATTACATTAGGAATAGTTTGCTTTTTAAATGGAATGGTCACAAGAACAGCGTTGAACAACACAGAACTTAAATGAAACCCTCTTCTCATTTCTGAGTGGTTGTAATATTTGATAATTTGCAAAAACGTGTTATATTATATGCACTACATTATAATATATAATATATATATATATATATATATATATATATATATATATATATATATATATATATATATATATATATATATAAATATATATATATATATATATATATATATATATACGATAAGTGCATGTGCCTGAATAAGTCTCGAACCCATGCCATATAAGGTTGGTGTTTGGGAGACAGTGACCTGATGCAAAAAAAAAAGCGGGGGGGGGGGGAGATAAGACTTGATCTCTGTCGAATTCAGGTTCTATACTTATGTCCAACAGAGTCAAAATCATTTTTCAACCAAGCCAAGGTTGCGTGCATCAATCCTTCCAGTCACCAGACCTATTAAGGCATTGCTTCTAACTTCGTCTGGGGCATAATGTGTGCGTTTTGAGTGTTTTATTTTATTTTTTAATAATGCGATGCAGGATTTATAATATACTGACTGAAATACTACATTCTTTCACTGAGGGGGTACTAGAAATCAAAACGACAAAATTCTCTGGAGCAATATTTTAGACGTCAGATTTTGTTACCTGCTTGTACCCCGCCATACAGCTTACACTTTTTTGTCTAAAACGCCAGTTTGTCAACTGACTTCTGGCCGTCGTCATTTCGTTGAGTACTCTTGTCTCACGCCTGAAAACATTTTCCATTTCCCACTCACACAACATGTAAACTAACTTTCTGTGGAAAGGTGCACGGTGAAGCATCGTGAGATACGGTCTGGTTAAAGAGCGCTCGTCGGAAGAAGATTTTGCAGCATCTTAATTATGAGGGCTGCATTCAGTTTTGTATATCATTATTGTCAATAAATTATCTCATTTAAGTGCTTGATTTTGATTTAAATGCCTTGACTGTTCAAAAAAGTACAGATATTTTAGAGAAACCAGCCTCCTTTGACAACGACCACGCAAGTCGATGCGGTTTTGTTTTGGTATCCCAGCCTACGAAAACGTTGACCCTTGCTTTTGGCGGTGTCCTACCCATTTCGTCTTTGCATCGCAGACTTATCAACTGCGTCAGACATATAAATCAAGTCTAGATATCGTGATCAGTGTTTGCTTATTGTGCTAAATAATCAAGAGGGCATGACAATCGAGAAGAAAGTTCCTCGTAAGAAGGTAGGCTATCGTTTCTCTTTACCACCTGGTATACTTGTCTGTTAATCTTCTCAGAAGCGAACATCTGGTTTTTATTTTGATCTCTCTCGATTCATTACCTTTCACGCTTCAATAACTTTCACACAATCTCGGTCTAACAATGTAGTGGACAGAGATAAAAACACAGTTCAAAATATAGTTTGTAGGCCTATGTGTGTGGTTATGCAGGCCCACCAAGTAATAGGCCTAATGAGAAAGTATAAATACAGACATTCGAGTTTGATGATTATGTTATTAATACGTTAAACTCCTATGGCAGGTTAGTTTTACCTTTTTATTTTCTTACTAGCAAGACTGTTCATTGTATCAACTGGAATCCAGCACAGAATTAAATTTGACTCACGGCCTAGACCGTCTTCCGACCCAAAATTCAAATTTCGCCTCTTTTTTACAAAATTCGAAATATTCACACAAACATAAAACCGTTGAACGATCCCAGCTCTCTCTCTCTCTCTCTCTCTCTCTCTCTCTCTCTCTCTCTCTCTCTCTCGTCGGGTCTTTAGGACGACTGATACGGACAATTTAAGGCGCTAAAATCAGCTGTTATGTGCAGACCCCCTCCGCCCTCCCCCTCCTCTCCACCTCCCCTTCTCCCCGCCCCTCTGGATAATCTTCCCACCTTCCAAAAAGGACTCGAGTTTGCAGGGCCTGGTGCCGCTAGGAGTTGATGTCTCCTGGGAAAAAATACAAGATGACCTGCTCATTCCATCTCTCTCTCTCTCTCTCTCTCTCTCTCTCTCTCTCTCTCTCTCTCTCTCTCTCTCTCTCTCTCTCTTTTATACTGACGTACAGCAGTTTCGATTTTATGAGTTTTAAAGCATTAGAAGAGTATGGAGTTCTAAGCAAACATTTAATTTTTGTTTTGGCTGTTGGTTTTAATCATATACATTCAAAATTCAAATGCAAGTTACGTTCAAGTGTCTTAATAGAATGTTATAATTATTCACCTGTTCTAACTCGCCAATTTGCTGTTTTTCCCATATATTCTCCTTGTCCATCATCTACTTCATTACTTCTTAATTCCTCTGCTTCTTGTAACCAGTAGACTATGCATGCAGGAAACAATTCCTTAACTACGACGCCTCCTTAGATCAAATTGGTTAACCCCAAGGTATCCTTTACATAGGATATGAATACAGCGTTCAAGTGGTCAGGACACTTGTCTTTTTAGGCACGTAATAGGGGTTCCAATTAAACTCATTGTCTCATTTAACCTAAACTGTTGAGTATGTGCCAGAAGTTAGTACACTTTAGTGGGTCGCAATTAGTGACACAACCACATCTTGAAATGCTATTCAAGATCGACAAGTATATATATATATATATATATATATATATATATATATATATATATATATATATATATATATTTATGTGTATGCATATATATGTATATATATATTTGTGTTTATGCATATATATGTATATATACACACGTGTGTGTATGTATGTATGTATATTACATACCTATGTACACACGCTCATGCACCTCTTGCAAAACCTGAGGACCACGAGCTAACGTTAAGTTCAAATCTCGCAAAATACTTCGTGAAAGGAAAATGGAATTTTCATTTCACTTGAAGCATAGACTAAGGAAAATGAAACTGCTTACTGCTTTTGTCAAATTCGAATTTCGAAGAACCTCAATCTTCTTCTTGTAAATAGGGGAAGAAATTGGTGTAATTGTAGTGATTTATAACTTCTAAGTTGCTCACTTTGTGCCTACATGCACTGTTAGACAACAACAGCCCATGGAAGCATTTCTCCCCCCCCCCCCTCTCTCTCTCTCTCTCTCTCTTTCTCTCTCAATTACACCGCATTAAAAGAACCGAAACCCATTACGTAACGAAGAAATCCTAGGTCGTTAAAGCACTTAGACGCGGATCAGTGAGCCCCGGTTGCTTTCCCAAACAACCTGCAACGGCTGCTAAGTGGACGGCGTCGGGTAAGAAGGAACAACTCTCGTCTGTCATTGTTTAAGGACCGTTTCGGAGGTTGGCGCTATGGAAAACCGCAGGCGGCGTGTTCTCCGTCGTTTGTTGTTTGATATAAATGCTGTTGGAAATGGGAGGAAGAGAGAGAGAGAGAGAGAGAGAGAGATGAGAGTACATCGTTTGATCTGGGTGCTAAAGATTTCTCCGCGTTGGAAAGTGATGAAAGTTTCCGGATGATGCAGTGCTGATTGGGGATAATGAAGAGAAACTGCAGTAACTAGTAACAAAGTTTGAAAGAGGGAGCAATGAATTCAAATATAGATGACGGAAAAATGGGAAAAATTAATTCAAATATAGATGACGGAAGAATGGGAGCAACTGACTTCAAGTCAATGTAACAGGTGATGGCAAAATGAGAGAAATGTCACAAATTAATGAAACAGGAAAGCTAGTAGCGCGTGTGTGTAAAAGATCGGGAACCTACTTGCATTCTCAACAGGATCCAAGGTAGGACTGTATGTACAGACTGTTGAACCAACTGTCCTTTATAGTAGCTAAGTGTTGGCACTGCATGCGAATGAAAGACAATAGGTTGAAGCTGTTGGGATGAATTATTTTTCAAAGTATATGTAATGCAAGAAGAATTAAAACGAGAGAAATGTGGAAATAAGTGATAGTGTTACAAAGTTGAATGTAGGTGAAAAGATGGATCAGACTATTTTGAAATGGTTTGGTTGTGTGGAGAAAATGGGAGGGGGTAGAATAGTGAAAAGCGTGAAGGATTCAGAAGCGTTAAGGGGAAGGAGTAGAGAAAGGGGTTGGATAGATGGCTTGAATGAGGTATACCTGAAAAATAAAGTGCACAAGATAAGGGTGAATGGGTGATATGGGGAAAAGGTTTAATGTTGCCTATACACACACACACACACACACACATATATACATACATATTTACACACACACACACATATATATATATATATATATATATATATATATATATATATATATATATATATATATATATATATATATATATAAATGAGATTTCATCTCTCAAGCATCTTTTAACTCATATGCAAGAACATGGTGAAAAATAATAATAATAATATATAAATATGTTGTAACGGGTAGGTATATAATTCAGAATAAAAATGAACAAAAGCACGGAAAATCTAAGAAATCTGCTGACTGGAAGAACGTTATCAGCTCGATAAAATGACATTATGATTAAGGACTGCAATTACGGTCTTGAATTATCTTCAGCTGACAGTAAAAAAAAAAAAGAGTGAGCGTGGACGAGAAATTCTAAGGAATTCTGTAAATCCATGGAAAATGCGAAACACATACTTCTAGAACGCGTGGCAGAAAATTGTGTGGGTTTAAGAACACTCTCAGGAAACAGCAAAATCAAAATTGGCTAGCCATACTGCAGAGCATTATGTTAAGGCTGTTTGTTATAAAGAACCTCGGGAAGTAGAAGAATAGACAGCCGGTGGTTTAGGAAGGATGATTCAGTATGGCGGAAAATTACTTTGATTTCCAAGTGGTCAGTTGCGGTAACTAACACCCCTCCCCATAATGTGAGAATCGGCACACACACTTTGAGCTAGTCTTGTGTAGATTCGAGGCAATTTACAAGATTGCATTTTTTGACAAGTACAAACTCGTCGAATTCCTGATGGTTCTATTTGAGTCGGAAAAGTTTGTCAACTGTCACCGGAATTTTGAAAACAAGATCTAGAAATAAAGTGTTGAGAACTGTACTAGGCATATGTACGGTTTCTGAGTTTTTGTGTATTATAAAATTTTGTAAATTTATGTATTGGAACAATCATGACATTTGAATTGTGGCAGAAATTATGAGAAGACATTTCTTTGGTATAAATTAACGGATATAAGTAGAACTGGTAGTTATTTTTAACCTCTGTAACAATAGTTCACAGTAGAAATTAGACATATTTGTATACAGATCATAGGCCGAAGACAACAGTGTTTTGGTTGATTTTATCTTTAATGAAAATAAACAAAAACTGGAAAATATCTCCTGTTTAGATTACATCAGCAGACTGACGCAAAGCTGATGGTTGACCTCAAAATTTTCAGACAAAGCCATATAGATAATTGCGCGTCCTTTACATGACATTAATTAAAAATCGTTCACTGGAACCTTCAGAAATCCGGACCGTTTAGCGATATCACCGCCTAATGAGTCCTTCATGCTAAAGGAACAGGAAAGACCTCTGTTTTGTCCTGATTCCTTGTGCGCCTGCGCAGAGCGTTTGTCTCTTTGTCTCAGACGACGATGGTGATTCCATCGAGTTGGAAAATAACAAGAGAGAGAGAGAGAGCGCTGGAGACCTTTGCTTATTCAGGGCGTGGTAATGACACAAGCGCGCTAGCAAATACACACACACACACACACACATATATATATATCTCTGCCAGTCAGTTTCACAAAATGTTGAAGATTTGCTTAGAATATTTTAGATTTGCCATGCACGACTGCATAAAATTAACTGTAGATGTTTGCCTATCACTTTTTTTGTGTGTGAACTTGACCGTACAGGGTTAGATTTGCATTAAGCAGCGAAGCGTTCATCTTATGTATGATACGATACCGTGTGTGTGTGTGTGTGTTAGAGGAATGTCAAGAAACATATTGGGTTTTTCCGAAAGGCATGCAAAAAATAATTAATATTTTCTAAGTGAAGATGGAATATGCGTGTAAAAACTAAACAAACACAAAATCATCTTGCAAATATCAAGTAGTACTTATGGCCACCTAAACCAACACCCAACCTTCTTCCTAATCACCTTCAAGAACCTCTCTCAACCTATTGGCTATCAATCTGGCCCTATTTCCATTCACCTGTACCTGTAGTTATGTTTTTTAGACTGACAATTGTTGATTTATTTGAAAAAACTTAATCGTCACAGCTAAATAACACTACTGATGCAGTTTAATTCTGAAAGATATACGAACCATGGAATTGACCACGTTCCTTTCAGTGACAATAAGCCTACGTATGTTTCTTGAGTCTGGAAGTAGATATAATCATAAGTATATATATTTGGAATTCAGAGTTTCCACGCTGTACGCATATAGGAAATAAAATCACGATGAATAATGAAAGCTATATGATTTTAGATCAGTCCTGAGTTCTCACTGGGTACTGACTTGTCTCTTATTGCCTACAGGTATCAAAAATATGTGGGCCTTTTATAATTTCAGTACAAACTCTTAACAACAGAGTAAGATGTATGTCTATATCTAAAGCTATACCTAATCTATCTATCTGTGTATATATACATATATGAGTGTGTTTGTGTGTGTGCATTTTACATACAATGATTTATAATATCCAGTGAATAAATAAAGTAATTAATGATGATTTGCACAAGTTTAGTTACCTTCATTATTAATTTATTACTATTTGTCATTTCCCATGTGTTCTTGTTTTGCTTTTTTTATATATTATTCTGTTGTCGATAATTTTGTATAGTTTTCAGAACATCATTATTTATTCACACTAATATTAGTTCACTTCAACTAAGTTATTCGTCATAAAGACGGGTAACTGATTTTTCACTTCAGACTGACTGTAAATGTTAAGAATTCATTAATACTATTTTTTTAAGTACATGAAACCTCAGAAAAAATGAAAAAAAAAAAATTCCACCTCAAATTAATAATCCAGCGGCAGTTGTTTTAACCTGAAATTTGTCATGACCTGAAAATGACGTGGAGAAAAACGTTCTATTCTTCCTTCCCGATAAGGAGAAATAAGGCGTTGTTTCTGGCGGAGTGTCAAGGCTTCTTCTGGGAGAGGCAGGGTCACACGTTTAACCGTTATCACATTATGCTTATGGGAGACCCCAGTGACACACTCTCTCGCAAGGGGGTTCACCCTTCTCTACTTTCTTCTTCTTCCTCTTCTTCTTGCCCATACGACGAACTGGCACTTGTCCAGTTCATTCTCTTGCCCAGTGTGCCACATTTCTTCAGTTACGTGCTTGTGGCATTCCAATGAGCCTCATGGGTATTCTGCATAGGTCCATGTACCGACTGATGTTGAAGCTTTCTGCACGGAAGGTTCATCCATGATTCAACAATCAGAGTACTCTATGAATAGGGCAGTGACCGTTATGATGTTTTCCTCCTGTCAATGGAATTGTGTCATCGATGATATACATATACGTCTCTATACACGTTTATTTTAATCGTCTCAACTCACACAAGCAACTACCTAGACTCATGATCATCTCCAAAGTCTGCCTTCAGTTTGACTAGACGAGCAACCAAATAGCTTTGCCAGAAACCGCAAAAGCACACTTTATCTTTAGTTCACCAAACGAAAGCAGACAAGCATGACGCCTCTGTAAACATCGTTCGGAGGCGACGGTGTGGTTAACAATCACGGATATATGACAGTTCTCATTAAAGATGCCTGATTTTTTTAAAAGTATCTTTCCGTCAAAGGAGAGAGCGTTTAAAAGCTTCTGGATGTGCGTATGGGTCATATATATTCACTTGAGCATATGTAGCTGACTTCAAGATGTTCTGGGCAGACTTTTAGACCGACTTACTGTAAGATAACAGGGTGAATTCAGTATACACATACACGTACAGACATATTACTTTAATGTATACAGACATACACATTAATACCTCAGATGTGTTGTTAGGCCAACACACATTTTCGAAGGCCAGCAAACAACTACACAAACAAGAAGGAAGACGTTTAACTAAACACCACTCCTTGAAGATACACGCTCTCAAACAATCACGGAACTAACATCCCTAAGCAAACAAACAAGCGAGTGTCCATTGTAACCTACTTGCCTCGAGTCTTTTCCCAACTAGTGGCTTGGCCATTGCATATGTTACGACGATTGGTTCAGCTCCATTTGACGCAGTCATTGAGAGCAGACTGAATGAAAGCGCTTAGTCTCACCCTCTCCATAAACCTATATAGAAGAAGAACTCTTCTCTTTCAAATTCATATATTTGGTTCACTGATGTGTTAATTCATCGCTTAGCGCCAGTGAACATATCTTGTAATTTCTCTCTCTCTCTCTCTCTCTCTCTCTCTCTCTCTCTCTCTCTCTCTCTCTCTCTATATATATATATATATATATATATATATATATATATATATATATATATATATATATATATATATATATATATATATATATATATATATATATATATATATGTATGTATATATAATGTGTTTGTGTCTGTGTACGTACGTACTTCAGACGTACATGATTCAGTATTCAGCAACTAGCTGACATCAAAAGCTTTCATATTTTGGAAGCATCTGCCCATCTCTATGAAGTGGAATCGGGGGTAGGCTTTCGATAAGGCCATTTTACCGCA
>NC_089762.1:34328390-34355890 GCF_040412425.1 Macrobrachium rosenbergii | reverse complement strand
AGAAGATACTGTATCAGATAATGCCACTTTAGTCTACACAACACACACACATATATATATATATATATATATATATATATATATATATATATATATATATATATATATATATATATATATATATATATATATATATATATATATATATATATATATATATATGGTTACAACCGAATTATCAAGCGTCAGTTCACTGCGTGTCTTACCAGGGAATCTTAAAACCGCTTTACTTTCTGCAAATGCAACGCTTTCCTTATTTAACTGAAGCATCGTCATCTTCAGATTACACATCCGCACTCATCCACACACACAGCGCTCATATCAGCTCCTGATTTTTTTTCTTTTTTTTGCAGGTATCTTCTACGTACTCTTTTCTCATAATGTGAATAATTATCACGCCACCTTGCACATGATATGTGTAACATCATCCCACGGAGGGAAGATCATGTTCTGCGTGTAGTAATTAGACGGAAATTATTCTCGTCGCCAGATAACCGCTCTGATGATCGTCATTATCGTATAGATTCGTCATGTAACGTACAATAAAGCGTGTAAGAAAGATATATATATACAGTATATGTATATATATATATATATATATATATATATATATATATATATATATATATATATATATATATATATATATAGAAATTCTTGACTATCTCACGGCGGTCTAAGTTTGATAGATAATGTCTTACAGGTCGCAGCAGGAAATGGTTGAATGATTTCTTTTTAATTTTTTATTTATATATGTAGTTACGGCGAAGTAACTTTTTTCGATACACTTATTTAGAATTTTCATTTTGGTGTAAATCAAACAGTATTCGTGTAAACTCGTTATTTAGTGATGTCCAAAAATGAATTCCCCCTCATTGGATAAAAGAAAAACGAGATTTAAAATATCAGTTCGAAGTGAGGTTATTTTTTCTTCGTTCGCAACCGCAAAATTATACTCGTATATGAGCTTTGATGATTGATAAAATCTAGCTTATTTAACATCGAGTTGGAGCTATACTTAAAATGAGGTGTAGGAAGTATTATAGGTAAGAGCTAACACTGATTGTCATCAGTCAATTAGTACTCATTAACAATTATCAACAGTCATCTGTTGATAAATGTTAATAAGTATTTGTTAACAATGAATGCGTGAGAATTTCGTCTCATGGGAAGTGTTCCAGTAAAACAGTGAAGCTAGTTAAAAGAGTGACATAAATTAAGTTCACATAAACACTTGTATATATATATATGTAATATTATAATATATACGGTATATATATATATATATATATATATATATATATATATATATATATATATATATATATATATATTATATATAATATATTCATTTATTTAGGATATTCAAAGAGAGAGAGAGAGCTGTTGCACATGTTGCTACCAGAGAAACTTAAACTCATAAAATTCTTATTTGAGAGCAAATTAAAAATGTCTTTACCAGAACCATGCCCTGTAAAGAGTTTGCACACAATGGCAATCCCGTATCGATTTATATTTTCCCCTAATGTTCTAATCTAACAAGTTATTATGATGTTCTGTACATCTCGAAGAAAGGTAAAAACGGTACAGTATTAGGTTACGTGAAAGAAATCTCTGCTTTTGTCATTTCATTAATACCGCTGTCATCATCATAATTGTTTTTGTCCCTTCTTTTATTGTTATTATTAAGAGATCTCCCCTAGAAGGTACAGTAAATTGCCTAAAAAAGGAAATAAAATAGGTATGAGAATGTAGGTTACTAGGAACATAGAGTTGTATCGCATTTCTTAATAACATCGCATCGCACCGGTTCCTGATAACACATCGCATTTCTAAAGAATATCTGCATTGCATTTCTTAAAAAAAAAAAAATGAAAGCTCCTCTCCCAGAAAGATCATTAAATCTCATCTCTCACCATTATTTCAGAACACTTTCGCCACTCAACACGAAAAAACAGCAAAGAAAAAAATCATGGGAAATAATAAAAGAAAAGATTTAAACTCCCGAGCGGAGAAATTATTGCGTGTTTTTGCGGATTCAGGTGTTCGGCTGATGGAATTTCTGGTTAGAGGCAGGTTGAATTTCCAGATATTTTAGCCAAGGGTAGATTTTTCTGGGTTATACAAACATGAAAATATCTGTTGGTAACTGGGGTTATTTATAACTGGGTGGAGATGAGCCTCGTACTATAAACATGTAATATTTTTAGTACGAGTAAAAGTAAAGCTTATGCATCAGTTAGCACAGACTCTAATAGTGAAGGAAACGATTTTATTAAAGTGATATGTTTACATTATTTCTTTATTTTTTCTCGTTATATATATATATATATATATATATATATATATATATATATATATATATATATATATATATATATATATATATATATATATATATATATATATATATACATGTATTATATGTGTGTGTGTGTGTAACCAGTAGAACCTGAGAACGTAATTCAAATATATCTAATTTATCAATCCAAAGAAGTGATAAGTTAAACAATCAGCGCGTTCCCTACTTATATTGCTTTTTTAGACCTCTGTTAAAATAAACTTCTGGAATCCAAGAATTCAATGCCCAGGCTCTGGGGTACATGACCCTATGACCTTAGGGTCATGCTTGACCTCAATGATGTCCCTACGCTACGTGGACGGTCAGTGAACCCTGATAAGTATGAGAAGAATTTTAACTGACGGACCTTTTTGTTTGTTAGCGAAGACCTTTTCTACATTCACAATGGAATGAAAATTTGTTAATCGTATATTTTATTTATGTTCACTACCTACTTTCTTCTTTTGAGCTTTGTTTTATTGAATTGAATATATAGAATTTAGGCCAAGGGCCAAGCACTGGGACCAATGAGGTCATTCAGCACTGAAACGGAAATTGACAGTAAAAGTTCAAAAGGTGTAGCAGCAGAAAAACCTCAAAGCAGTTGCACTATGAATCAACTGTTAAGAGAAGGTGGAAAGTTAGATGGAAGAAAGAGAATATGAAAGGAGGTACAGTACAAGGAACGAAAGGGGTTGCAGCTATAGGGGGCCGAAGGCACGCTGCAAAGAACCTTAAGTAATGCCTACAGTGCACCGCATGAGGTGCACTGACGGCGCTACCCCCCTACGGGACTTTGTTTTACTTTCCTTCGTTGTTTTTATCTTTATAATTAAAAGCTGCGTTTACTCAGTTGCTTTGAAAATTGGCTAATTCTGTTTTCAAACATTTACTGCGATATTCCAATTGCACAGAGGTAATTATAGTAAATTTTAACTTCGTTTATTGCCTTTTTGAATGTTGAACAGTCGTAAACGCGCTTAATACCGTTCTGAACAATATGCTACGTTCATACGTACATGTATACATACATACATCCATACACACACATATATATATATATATATATATATATATATATATATATATATATATATATATATATATATATATATATATATATATATTTACAAATAATCTTAGAAGTAAATGCAGTCTTAAAAACATGTATTTATTAAAAAAAATCGAAACAGTGATTCAGCACTACAGAATTTGAGCTCCTAGGCTAAACCTATGAAGCAGCCTCCAATAGAGGGACAGAGTTCGACGGGTTTTGTGAATGAGCTGAATATGATGTTGGTCACACTACTTTTAAGTACCGGTGAGACGATAACGGTAATCTAGCCAATGTGGCTTCCACGACGACAGGGGGGTTCGATGCATCTCCCGAGAGAGAGAGAGAGAGAGAGAGAGAGAGAGAGAGAGAGAGAGAGAGAGAGAGAGAATCGTTCTTAGGAGTGTCCTTTTAATTTGTTTCTCTTCACAGTGAGCAGTTCCTATAACTACACAGAGGGCTCACCAGAGGCGTTTGGAACTCCCCCTGTATAAGCGTGCCTGTGTATGTGTGTATTTGTAGATACCGCATACAAGATACTTATAATTGCCAAAAATGTTCTGAGATACATTTAGAGAACTGATCTGTTTTCCCTTACCAAAACAATAGCCTAATTTTTTGACTGAACGTCTCACTGTTACGAAAAATTTGGATGACCAGTTCTCTCCACATTTATCTGGATGAGATCACATTAATCAAATTGCTAAATTTGCCTCCAAACATTATTTTTGTTCATATACCGCCAGTTACTTCCTTTATTCCTGTTATTTTACCATCACAACCTCACTGGTTTTATTTGGATCATTGCTTTCATATTTGGGGTGAAAAAATCACGCCTCACTTCCCATCCGCAGCATTGTAGTTCTCCGTCTCATTCTATGGGTACTTATCATCCGTTGTTCTGTTGAAACCGAATGAGGTAACCTCACAAAAGTCTCTTAATACCTGTCAGGATCTTAGGATCTTAGGATCTAGGATTGCTTTTTTTTATCCTTAGATGCTTTCCATTGCTTTGCAATTCTCTCTCTGATTTCGTTACCTCTGATGATAATAGGCCATTCTGCTTACAGAGTTAGGTCTAACGCTTCCGTTTAGGGATTGAATTTTTCCTCTGCTGCCTTCCATACTTTTCAGTTCTCTTCTAGCGTTCATATTCTCTGATGAGCATAGGCCTAGCTTCTTAAAGCTATAGGTCTAACGCTTCCTTCGCCGTTAGGGGTAGCCTTGTTTTCCCTTTTCCTCCTTTTCTTTAGGTCTAAACTAAAAGTTGATTTAAGGATGACGTTAGCCTCAACAACAAGCGTTATTGTGATAATGATTAACAGTAGAAGCATTAATATAAAGATAATTTCCAACAATGTAAGAACATTTTGCTCTTTACCGTGAAACAGGCTCTTCTCATGTTAACGACGAGTGTCAGGCGCCCGGATAAACGTCGTAAGTGATACGCATTACAACGTCAAATTGCTAGGCTTAATGAACGCCGGCATATCGCGCTTGTCTTCACGGGAAGAAAAAAGGGGGGAAGGAAAAACCCAATGACCGGAAACTGCCGCTTTCATGTTTAAGGTACATTACACAAACAACTCTCGGGTAACACTAGACCGGAAAGGTAAACATTTCTGCGCCCGGTGTCTCGGAGTTTTTGGCCTTGTGATTCACTTCAGTTCTTTTCGTTCAGCGTATCAATGTATTTCCTGCTGTTTTAGTTGTGCTTATACTAATTTTTCTTTTTCTTTTCATACTTTGATAATACCTAAACCTCTTGATACTTAACTTTCCATACGTACGTTCATTTAAGCAGATTTTTTTTTTATTCACAGTATTTCGCAATCATTCTGACATGATTATAAAGCAATAACTCTTGACTCTTCATTGTACTGTATGAGTGATCAGTATTATATATATATATATATATATATATATATATATATATATATATAATATATATATATATATATATATATATATTGTATATATTTCCGTGTATAATTTAGGAAAACTAATGCGTTTGATACTGAATGAACATATCCCATACAGGCTGTACTCCAGACTGATTAGATCATATTGTTGCTAGTTGAATCTATAGTAGATATATATATTTTGTAAACCTTACAAGTTAATCGAAATGAAAAAAAAAATTTGAAAGGATTCTCTTCATTGTCATTAATCTTGACTTATTCATAAATAGGCCTATTACAATTGTCTCTTATGACAAAACTGAATGTGTTCCATTGTTTTAAAACAAAAGACTCAAAGTATATAAAAAAGAAGAATCTTACGTCTTATATCGATTTGAATGATAATTTCACCCGGTTTTATTTCCAGGAAGTTAAAGAAAATCAACCATAACACTCCTCGTATACGAGTATAAGTAACGCGCCTCTCGCGTTAGGCGCACGATGCTACGTCAGTTCTGTTTTCTCATAGAGAATCGGAAAGAAGAGAAAAGGCTCTATTTTCCGGCAGAGCGACCCGTCATCATCCCAATTACAACTAATTAACCTTCGTTATTAATGCACTGTCATTTCGTTCGGCTAAATGAAAGCCTTCAGCTTTGATTTCCACATCTTTCTTTTGGGTGTAAGTGTTCCGGCGGATCGCTCACGCCCTCTGCAGTCTCTACTTTCTTTTCCTCCTCTGATTGACGAATGGCGGTATTTTATAGCGCTCCATCGCACCAACAATATTAGCGGAGAAAGTCCGATTTTCTCTTATAATTTTGATCGCATACGTCCTCCTCCTCCTCCTCCTCCTCCCCTTCTCAGGTATTAATCCAGCCACATAATGATTAACCAGCGTTTTGCAAACAGTAAATCAACGGAGAACGAAACCGAAGGAAAACACTGGGAGGAGAAAGCATCTAGAAGGGAGAAATGGCATGACGCCAGGAGTCTTTTCATGCCAGTCCAGGGGTGCTGTTTGAGAAGGGTGGGGGACTTGGGGGTGGGTGTCGGCCATGGGGGGGTGGGGGAAGGCAGGTTCAGTTCTTTCATTTAACCCCAATCAGAGTGCGTGCTGACTGAGATGCATTTGGTTTAACAAGTAGGTCGTAAACTGAGCTCTTGTTTTTATATTTGAGTTAACTTCAAACGAGAAATTTTTTCAAATTTTTTACGGGTTTTTGAGTTTAACGTACCAACAGAATTTTTGCAAAGGTATTTTCAGTGTATTTTCTGAAGCAAAGGCTTCTGTCTTTGGATGAGTTGGGTTGTTAACAATTTTTCTTTAACATAGAGAGACCTAGTACTTACTGTCTTTTTACATAAAAGTAAATAATTTACTGTAAATATTGGATTTGTGATGTTTGCCTAAAGGAAGCGTCTTAATGCATCATTTCTTGTTTGCATTCTTGCTTAAATGTCCATTTGACATACACATGAGTCTAGTATCCTAGTTAAATATATATATGTGTGTGCGTGTTGTGTGTGTGTTTACGTATATATATTAGTACATATAATATATATATATATATAATATATATATATATATATATATATATATATATATATATATATATATATATATATATTATATATATATAAAATATAAGTATAATCTCACATTTTCACGCTACCGTGCGACTACTGAGATAAGTACACAGAAAGTCCACGTGCAGGTGACAGCCAGGCGGTGTCTAGAGCAATCTCCTAATTTCTTTTGTTATAGACCATTTTCGATTATCAACTGGTGCGGAGTAATCAATGAACCGAATTCCCTTACACCGATTTCGATCGTATTTCTACGAGCTTTTATTTTTCTTCAATTTCTACTTTTACCAACGAAAGATTTTAGAAAAGAGGGCGTGTTGTTCAAAGGGTGGAAATAACAGACTATCGTTTCACCGTTATTCGCTTTAGAGCGGAATTACGATATATATATATGATATATATATATATATATATATATATATATATATATATATATATATATATATATATATATATATATATATATATATATATATATTTGTATATTATATATATCATATATATATATGTGTGTGTGTGTGTGTGTGTGTGTGTGTGTGTGTGTGTGTGTGTGTGTGTTTTATTGGTAATCTTCATAGACACGAAGATATATTACTCTATATTTGCATTCCACATAGGAAAATACAAATGTATATAAATGTTTTAAAATGCTCAACAATTTCGTCCGCTAATGGACCCCTCTTGGAGAGTTTTTAAGAAAACAAATCAACGCTCCTAGAAGAGGCCATTAGCGTGCAAATGAAATATATATATATATATATATATATATATATATATATATATATATATATATATATATATATATATATATATATATATATATAGATAGATAGATAGATAGATAGATAGATAGACAAAGCATGCGTCTAAATTTACTCGATTACGTTGTCACACTTTCTTTATCTCGACTTTTCTCTGCGCTCTCCCCAGAACAGTCTCCATTTCATAATGAATGAATCAGACCTGCGGGATAGTTGGCCACCCTTACGCTAGGCCGAGTCACGCATTTCATTCAATGCGCGAACCGCATGCGCAGACTTAAAAAAAAAAAAAAAAGAAGAGCGTCTCCCGCGCCACTATACTCGAGTGCAGCACTTGTTTTTCCGTGTTCCATTCAACATATGGTCCCTTTGAAGGCGGAAACCACCATCCTCGGACGCAGCAGAGGTAAACCATACACGCTTCTCTCTCTCTCTCTCTCTCTCTCAGCTGTGCATGTTGGCTTTATTGCTCTATGGGGGTGTGAGACCAACCCATTTTTTAAGATGGAGAGCTCTTACTTTGTATGTAGCCGTAGAAGTAACAGAAATTCTTTTGAAATCGATTTCATATCTTTAATCTCTCAGTTCTTCAACTATTAAATTATCGCCTTATTAAGTAGCTTTAAAACGCGTAACAGAAGTTCCTGAGAATACTTTATTCGTATTATTAGAGAGGAATAAATTAGCACCTCTCAAAGATGCTGAAATTTAAAAAAAACATACCATGAGAAACAAAAGGAATTATGGATAAACAGTTAACCTACAGCATTTCCCTAACCAGTCTCATCTGTAAAACGCAAAAGAACAACAATGAAAATCCTCTGCTAAACGGCAATAAAGATAATGTATCTTAATTATCTTTAACGGCAGGATATTTACGCTAATGATATAACGCCGAAAATAGTACACTCGGTCACGTGACCGTAATTAAAGTATGGGGGAGAGGTAATAAGCCGTCGGCTTGGGTGGAGTAGTCGTGAAAGAAGAAGAAGAAGAAGAAGAAGAAGAAGAAGAAGAAGAAGAAGAAGAAGAAGAAGAAGAAGAAAGAGGCAGGTGAGGTTCCTTATGAGTCATTTGTCTTGCTCTATATGGCGACCCGTTTGTTTCATTTCATGGTTTTCTATTTTATCTCCACGTCCATAAAATGTCGAATGAGCCCCATTTTTTTTATTGACACGTTTCCATCTCTCTCTCTCTCTCTCTCTCTCTCTCTCTCTCTCTCTCTCTCTCTCTGTTAGGGAAATAGAGTCGTGTGGCTGTTAAACGGATTATTATGAATGTCTTGTTTCCTATATCTTTGTTTACCTGGAATTTTTTTTTTATTGTTTCATTTGATTACGTTCACTTATCTCAACAATATGAAACGGATTACAAAGTGCCTTATTAAATAAGTCATTGAGAATCTAGATAGCTTCTTCTTTGACTTTTGAAAACGAAGTAATCAACAAACGCTCTGACATGGAAATCGCCAGACCATTATTAATAAAAAAAAATGCTAAAATTTATACATACTCAATACGAGGGAACCGGGAGTTCTCGGTACACTGTCTACAGACTCTACACCCTTCAACATACACCCCCTTGTGAGTGTATCTTCGCTCCTCGCCCTGGCATATGGCATGATTTTCATATTCAGACCGGAAACGAATCACTTCCTGCTCAGGGAAAGGCGGGATTCTATCCCTCTGATTCTTAAGCTTTCTAGATGAGAATTCAGGAGGAGCGAATATGACGTCAAGTGACGTCACGAGCCTATGACGTCATCATGTCGACCTCAAGCAAAGAAGACAGTCTAACAGAATTATGAGACGTGGAGATTACGAACAATGGATAACAGCCGAACCGTTGCTTCACCCTTCTTCTAACTCTCTCTCTCTCTCTCACTCTCTTCCCCTCCTCCTTTAATTGCCTTGTGGTAGTTACTTTGGCAAATTGTGGCGAATTAACTAACCACTTACCACTGCAGATTGCAAATGGCTGCTCGCTCGTATTACAGCGTTAATGGCTGGTCTTAGGAGCGCTTATCATCCATCATTTCGGATGAGTCACTTTCTTTCGGCTCTTCCCTTTTGCTCAAGAGGAAAGTGAACTGCTGCTGATGAATTCTGCAGCTAGACTTCATATATGTAAGTATATATACGCATTTATATATATACATATATATACAGTATATGTATGTATATACTGTATATATATTTATATATATACATACATATAGTCACACACACACACATATATATATATACATATATATACTGTATATATATATATATATATATATATATATATATATATATATATATATATATATATATATATATATATATATATTAGACCCTTTCTTAAGGCAGCAACATTATCTGTAACAAGAGAATGTTTATATTTCCCCGTTTATAAGTATACATTTACCTTACACACACATATATACATACACACTCATATATGTGTGTGTGTAAGGTAAAGGTATACATAAGTTTGCGCAGTGTTTATATATACTGTACATATGTACGGTATTATGTGTTGACACACTTACTGTATGTACTGCATGTTACTATGTCTTTGTAAAGATACGCTTTTTTATAATCATATGTAACTGATGTACACACACATATGCATATACACACGCGCGCGCGGACACACACACACACACACAAACATTTATATACGAGAGGAAGAGAGAGCACATACATATAATCATGCGAACGCCTGTGTATATCTGTCTGGTCCGGAGGTGAAGAAGAAGGAAGGGTGACTCGCACGGGACACTCCACTTAATTCTATCTTTCCGCCTCGTAAAATCATTACTTTATGGACGGCGAAGTACCTCGTTATTAATTTGGTGGGAAGAACAGAGGGTCGACGATGTCTGGAACGGCCGCGGCGCGAGATGATATCGTGAGAGCGAAATGGCATCGTTTCATGCGGACGAGGGACTATTACGTCGATATGCCTTGAGGCCACCGGCTATCATTTTCCTCGTCCCTAACTGCAGCGAACGCCGCGCCACTGCTACGTCATGTCACCCGCGAGAGCGCGCAACTATGAAATCACAAAAAAGGAAATAGAGTAAAGAAGTGCAGCGTGTTCTCTCTCTCTCTCTCTCTCTCTCTCTCTCTCTCTCTCTCTCTCTCTCTCTCTCTCTCTCTCCGTTAAATACGCCCTTTACAGAGAACCGTTGTCTAGTGTCATTTTATTTGGCCATCACGGGAAAAAACCTATAGAGAATTTGTTTTAGGAAGTAACGGAGAAAATGTAGAGGGATGTGATCCTTTTTTAAAGGAATAATAATGACTCAGCACATGATCTCAAACGTCAATTAGGCCTATTATAACTATTCTATCATGCAGGTTAGATGCAATCTGCGTCCTACAAGACCTCAATACAAATGAATGAAGTTAGTATGTCAAGCATTTGAAAAAAGTGGAATAAAAAAACTCTCTTATCTCAATAGTGTTCCGGAAAGCCTATAAAAATAATTGTCTTTCCTACTTACCTATTGTTCTATGTTTTCTTCTCTTTTGTTCGTATGGGAATGTTTTGTGGAAACTTTCTTTCAAGTATAATGGCCATTTTGCCTTGTTCTTTTATTATAATGATGATAGTGACTGATAATGCAGACTGAAAAGTGAGAGGGTGGATTTTAAAATAATCAAACAATAAAATTATCACGGTCTTCATTCTTCTTTTCTTAAATAATGGCGAAGAGCGGTGGAATTTTATCTATTTATTTTTAGGCATCCAGCGAAACCTTCCCAATTACATTTTTCGAGATACTTGAAGAATTCACGACACATCATTAAAATTAACTAGGTTCTTATCTGAGTCTGAGTTAAATCAGACGCAATCCTGAAAACTCTCCGAAATGAGATGTTCTCATTGCCCGACATACCAGAGATAATAGGATGAGATATCGGGGACATTGCACTTTCCATACGCGCCTTGAGATAGGGGAATTTTTTAACCGTGTTGCAACTTCTCTCCTTAGTCTTCGGTGGGAACCAGAGCAACGCCGAAAATTTGGGACATGTTTCTTTTCTTTTTATTTCCGCTCGTTGAAGATGGCATCTGCAGTTTTGTTTTCATTTGCCTTTTTTCTCTATTATCTTGTGTTCATATATATGCTTATTTTATTTACACTTGTTTACATTCTGGGCCTTTTTTTCAATCGTGTTCATACATATGATGCTCAATTTATTTACAATTCTTTGATTACTTAATACACATACGTCTGAATTTTAACGATTTGGCAGCTGCACCTACTCGAAAACGGAATATCTTTGACAGAAGTAATCTCTCTCTCTCTCTCTCTCTCTCTCTCTCTCTCTCTCTCTCTCTCTCTCTCTTAATATCAAGTGCATCATAACCGCAACCACCTCACGTTCAGCAGATGAGAGTTAGGCTTAGGCCGGGGAGCGCACTGTCATGCGCCTGACACACGTACTGTTTCAGAAGCTGGTAACTGTAAAAAGAGACGCCGGTCATGAAGATAATCCAAGTTTTCTCACATCTGATATTTCGCTAAGCTTCGACAAGTTCCATCTGCCGACGGTAGCGCGGGGAATGGACATTGTAAATGGTAGCACGAGGGAGGGTTATTGAATAATTAGCCTATGAATGGCAAGATCATTAGAAATGTTTGCCAGAGGGGTTGGCAACAAAAAATGTCGGCATCAGGAAAAGATATTGCCAATTCCAGCATACGAAAAAGGAAACGATGCTTATTTATAATTGTCTGAATGCATACGTATGTTTTACATGAAAAATTAAGCAACTCAAAAGATACGTGAATGATTGACATGTGAGTAAATCCAGGAATCAGGAGGATTAAGACACATCAGTTCATGGTTTTTCATTTCACATTCACTTCACTGAAAAGCGACTATATCCAGTATGAGGAACAAAAAAATTCTTCGATATATTTTATGTTTAATAAAAAAAAAATAGAATGGAATAGAATGGCAACACAGGGAAAGGTATACGACTAAACTTCAAATAAGCCTGTCATAGGAATGGATGAAGTTTGTGAAGACGATAAAAAATTATGATGATAAAAATGGTACGATTAATTATTATTATTATTATTATTATTATTATTATTATTATTATTATTATTATTATTATTAATAATTTTCTTGTCGCTGCTACGAATCCTCGCGCTAACCTATTGTGGAAAAATTATCATCTTGAAATGACATCAAACTCTTTCTTTCTCTCTCTTTATATATAGTATATGTGTGTGTGTGTGTGTGTGGGTGGGTGTGGGTGCGTGCGCGTGTGTGAGTCAGTAACAACAGCTGTCAAAGATAGCTCATCCTATTACAATCCACTTTCTATTAAAATCCACAAGTGTGGCAGTGTTTGTATTAGACATATTTTTAGCCACGGGAAAATACTCAGGAACCAGATACCTTATCATCATTGTGCTCTATTAGTTTTCTTGTGTTAGAGAACACGGACTCGATCCCCAGCCGGGACTGAGAGGGGGAGGGTGAGATGGGCACAGTTCCTCCAAGTTCCTCCAAGGACCTCTGAGAGAGTGAGAGCTCAGCGGGTTCAATTAGGGTTAAAATAGGTTAAAACATTTCTCGCCGATTAGGTCCCGTTGCTAAGTAACCAAGTTTCTCTTCAAGGAAAAATCAGTGTTCTAGTAAAAAAAAAAAAAAAAAATCGTAGTGGTGACTATGCATGCGTACATAAGTGCGTGTTTAATTGTTTGATCATTTCTATTTGTATACTGATTATTCAGTATACTAACACAATCCGCACTGCCTTCTTAATCCTGTAATGCATTACAGGGGCTTTTTCGCTGAATCTATCACGAAAACGTTACGTTGAACACTCGGTGTTTTATCCAGTCCGCGGCATTTGATAAAAAAAAATTCATCAGGATTTATAGAAAATCCCAATTTCAAAGGGATGTTCTATAAATCTTGCAGTGAGATATCACTTCTAAATATATATAAAAAACACGAATCTTCTCTTTACCATATTACTTTTTGCTAGGGATAAGATAGACAGTCTTACAGCAAAATTTCCCCGCTTCAACAGGTCTCCGGAGCTCACAGAAAAATTAGTGAGCAGAATAAATTACAAAAAAGATATTTCTCAGAATATTAATTCAGGAATAAGTGAATTAATCACCGTTTCTATTTCGTGTTCAGTCGCAGAAAATGATCGAAACGACGTCTTTTGTATGAATCTGAACGGATGCCTTTTAAGGAACCGACAAATTTAGAGTCGTCCACATAATCAAACAACACATACGTGTTTTTCGGGACACTTTAAAAAAAAGGGGTAATTTCTTTTAAATGGCTGCTGTGGCATACGCGTTAAAATCGGTGAGGCGGAAAGAGATCGTAAACACACGTTGTTTATCACATTCGTAGCTACATACAGAATGCTCGAAAACCTTCGTGTCACCATTAAAGAAAAACGCCGTCATTTTATTTCCCATCGCGGCCCTTCACACCCCATCAATCCCACGAGAGCAACAGCAGCTTGCAACGAGTAAATAAAACATCATTGACCTACATATAACTGTCAGCGAGGAGGAGTGAGAGAGAGAAATAACAAGAGACAAGCCGGAGCGAGTAGGCCAAAGGAGATATTCCCTTGAGTCAGGCAACGAGGGGATAATATTATGTAGGACCAAAAGCATTCACATAACGGTATAACTGACCATACCTGGAATGAGGCTTATAGCAGGGAGGAGGAGGAGGAGGAGGAGGAGGAGGGAGAGAGAGAGAGAGAGAGAGAGAGAGAGAGAGAGAGAGAGAGAGAGAGAGAAGGCATAACAAGACGCGAAACCGAGATGATTAGGGGTGGATTACGTGTGATTCATATCCCATTCAGTAAAGAATGTGTGCTACTTTTGCTTTCTCCTTTTTTTCCTGCTGCTAACAAAAAACAGTAATGATTGACCGTTGGCGATTACTTTTTTCTTTGCCGTGATTTTGAATACTTCGAGACGACAGCCGGATCCAAACTGTACTGTAGTTTGAAGCTGTTTTTCATAGCCGAAAAAACTTGCTAGTCATCCCACGTTCTGTAATGGTTCATGTTAATTCTTTTCTAAAGACAGCTTCCAAATGTGGATGAAAATATTAAAAAGCTTAGTCATTGCTTTTTTTTTTGTTTTCTGGATAAATGAAGAAACGAACTATTTCAGTATTGTAATTGTGATAACCAGATCATAGAAAACTTGTTGAGTTTTCATCCAATACGCATTGGAGACCTACTTTTAACAAGATGTACGGTACATTTAACAATTTCGAAACCACCAGAAAACATCTTCGACTCGTTAAGCCTTTCTTTGTACCTTCTTCGACGTCCGAGGTGTAACAAATTTCAACCTACGCCCTCTTAAACCTTTCAGTCCATGAATTTCAAACAAGGCCACTGAAAAATGTTTCATGGGGTCTGGCTCTTCTTGAGAAGGCCACTAAACTGTTTCGTGGGGTCTGGCTATTCTTGAGAAGGCCACTAAACTGTTTCGTGGGGTCTGGCTATTCTTGGGTCATCTGAAAATACCCGACACCAACACCTGATAAAAAAGAGGAATTCTCGGGTTGGGAGCGGCCGTTGGGGACTGAGGGAGAGGCGAGATTATTAACCCTAAGAGGCATCATCGGCCTTTGTTGTCCTTGCGCCGCGTGGCCAAGTATTTAGGTCAAGGGAAGCCAGCTCGGTCCTTATCCTGCCCGGTGTACCGTTAGCTCGGCTGGCAGCCCACACCCGTTTTTCTGGTTCTCCGGCAAGGGAGGAGTCTGGGCCGGGAGAGGAGTAAGGGGAGGAAGCTGAGATATATATATATATATATATATATATATATATATATATATATATATATATATATATATATATATATATATATATATATATATATATATGTATATATATATATGTGTGTATATGTATGTATGTATGTATATATATATGAGTTTGTGTGTTCGTTGCAAACGTGCATACGTGTTCTCGGTAGATGTGTATACTCAGTAAAATATACATATAAACAAAGTTACGGAAGAATTTTAACTACGAAGATTAAAAAAAAACTATAAATGAACACCATAACGAATCCATTTGCTCAATATCCTGGGAAAAAATAAAAATAAACGTTATGTAGGCTTCGTTCAGAAAGAATAGAACCCCATCCATCAGATGATCATTAATGGCTCCGTATCTCAAAAGATATACTGCAGGCACAGACTAACGCTATAAACAGGTGATTGTCTCCGGGAATGCATCTTAGCGTCTCTTTCTATTTCAATCAAGAGAGAGAACGAATTACTGGCAAGACCGTCAATCATGCTCGTTGCCATCAATCAGGAACGGGGGTAATTGGAGACCTATTTGATTTATGGAGATATATATTGCAAAGATTTATATCCACTGTCAATGTATGATGCATTCATTGATGTTCTGGGATAAACTCTTCAAGAGCACGAATTGAAGTTATGTCTCTTGGATAGCTTTCAATGGCATTGAAATCACCACTATTCTCGCACATACAAATTGTATAATCAAATATATCAGAATAAATATAAATACATATATCCGATTATGCATATACATATATATATACACAGTATGTATATATATACATACTTTATATGTATACATACATATACATATCAGAAATAGATCCTATACCAGTTCGAACAACTACGCTCATAATAACTCTTCAGGTTCCTATGATTTGCCACTGTCGTTCATTTTTGTCTAACTTTTCGCGTGCATTCCTATGTGTACGTTTGTGTGCAGATATAAGGATTAAACTTTTGACACGAAGGTATCATGGACTGCAATTCCCTCAACCTCTTGAACCTCTCATTCATCATCTTTCTTTCTCGTGGGACAGCGTAATGGCAGAGATGGATTGATTGACGAACGGCGCATTCTCTCTCTCTCTCTCTCTCTCTCTCTCTCTCTCTCTCTCTCTCTCTCTCTCTCTCTCTCTCTCCGCCTTCTTCTCTTTTTTGTGTGCGAATGTTATTCGTAAAAACAGATGATTTATTGCAGTCGAATTTGATGTAAAAAATACATTTTGCTACGAGACTAAACTCCTTAAAGCATAACTTGAGGAACGATTAAGCACGTGAGCCTTCCTCCTCCGTCACGCCTTATCCGAACGATGCTTTTGGCCGAAGAAAACCCTTACTTAACAATTTGGTAGACAACATCTGTTTCATCACGCGGAGGCCGTCGAACCGGGAGTGACAGCTTCAATTGGGAACCTCGTCGTCTCTTTGACATGGTTGTGGTTGCTTGTTGTTCGGCAGAGAAACACATTGGGTCAATCGACGACGCTCCGGCGAGATTACAGGAACGAGATTGCCACATCAAATCTAATCAAGGAGTCATCAACTTAGATATCAAGCGGCGTCATTAGCACTTTTTTTTTCCTTCGGCTTCATCGATGTAGGTCTAAAGTTTTCTAGAGCTCACAGTTACTTTCTTACGAAATTACAGAGCGTTCTTCGCTGATGAAAGGAAATGGAGTTTTACGTCTTCTCTCCATATCTCTGATTATATTTTATAAGCATTGAACTTTCCATGAAAAGAGATAAATGTGTTGCATTTGCTCCTATGATAAAGTGCTTCTGAAACACTCTGGGAGGTTTACGCTGATGGGAACCCTATATACATATACACATATGTGCAAAATACATATATTCACCAATATGCATTAATATATTTTCTCGTTAAAAGTTTTCAAAGTTCCAATTAACCGCAATTACTTTAGGAAGGGGTAGCAGGAAGGTAACTAGAAATTAATCTTCACCTCTCCTTAGATTAACAGAGGCAGAAAGAGTTTTAATAGAACGGGCTGCAGTGACCTGTTAACTTCTTGATTCCATATTTTTTAATGCGGTTTCCGCCAAATACTTGAAACCTCGAAACAGGAAATGAAAGGAAAAACTCTCCTATAATAGGCAAAGTCTACTCAGACCCTTTCAAAACAAACTCATCCACCCAATGGCAACGTCATTGAGCCTCTTTGCTTTATAGGCTGTAACGGATAAAAAATCTCCTAGTCACAATTACCGGAACTATGTATACTATACGAATGACCCCTAAACCTTCCTGATAGGTTTGGATACGCCTTGGAATAGTTAGAATGATCCTAGGCAAAGAATGGTACGGAAAATGTTGAATGCACATTTGAAAAAATCAGGAACATGTGATAAGTACTGAATAATCTCATTTCATCCCTCATTAGTATGTGAAATTGAGCCACTCAGGTTATCTGAGTAGAAAACCTGAGCACCTGGAAGAGAAGATAACAAAGGAGCAGGGTAGATGAAGTTTGAACGCAGTTCGTGGAATAGTCAAAAGCCTTCATATAAAAGAGATTCAAAGCCCAGGAGTTTACCTGTGGATATGTTTTGAAATTAATGACTGAAAGTGATCATGAGAGGATTGGGAGAGGTTTTGTGTTTGTGTGTGTGTGCGCTCGTGGTGAGGACGCCAAACAATGAATTGCTAAGATCGAGATAACAAGGACTGCAACTGCCCACGCCACTTTGTAATGTGACCCACTATTGCGGCGGGAGAGTCGGCCATCGTATCACTGGAGGGCATCGCCTATTGAGTGTTGGCACCTCGGACGTACCCAAAGTGCTACATCCAATTGTAATTAAATCACCCCCCACAACTTTGTGACTTTCTCTGCTTGTTTTGCTGTCTGTATTGCGTTACTTTGATTATAAGAAAACATTTTTTTATCATGACAGTAATGGAGTGTTCTCTCTCTCTCTCTCTCTCTCTCTCTCTCTCTCTCTCTCTCTTGTTCTATTTCACCATCGGCGAATAATGTGCTCTTGAAAGAATATCCTAATTTTTTATTGATAATGATGATGATGATGATTATTCTTATTGTCCTTCTTATTAGTATAATTATTGCAGTTTATTCAGTGCTGCCTAACTATGATTATAAACAAAGACTTTTGGATCAAGATAGAAATATAGCAACATTGGAAGAGAAATGTGATGTTTCTCCCTTGCTTTATTTCACACTGGCCTCGCCCTTCTAAAAATGGAGTGCTTTAGAAAGAATACTCTATCTTTTATTTATTATTATTATTATTATTATTATTATTATTATTATTATTATTATTATTATTATTATTTGTTGTTGTTTCTTGCTGAAATCCTTTTCGCTCGGAAAAAAAAAATCTTGCCAATTAGTAGAGCAAACGGTACAAGTTACAGCTACTTGACCATCCTGTCCTCCCGTCCTCTTCTGCCTACAAATCCCCCTCCCTCACTAACCCCCTCCCACTCCCCTCCATGTCCACCACAACAGATCCCGTCCCATCTGATGGAGCCCGAGCTGGCTGGCTAGCTGGGTCTCTGGAAGAGGCTTTGTGGGTCCTCCGCCTTACAGATGACCGCGGATGGGTAGGGGGAGGGGTGGATTCCTATCTCAAGGAAGGAGGAGGAGGCGGAGGGGAGGGGTGGGGGGTTGAGTGCGGCAAAGGCTTTTGCAGTAGGCGAGTGGAGCAAACCGTTAGAATAGGCGCAGGAGGCAGCAGACCTGTGTCGGTCAGGAGCCATAGCAATATTAAAGGCGAAAAATTAACCGAAGATGTTTCAAAGCCCGAGTCACTTTTGAAAAAAAAAAAACGGGGGACTGAAAAGGGTCGGCAACTTTCACTACTTCGTTAACGACACAGTTCGATCAAGAGATGAGATGTGAAAAGTGGATGCTGCTTCTCAAACAGAGCTTCACCTTTTATTCATTCTTTTGTTGATTTTGCTTTGAATTCAGTGATGTACGAGTATGTGATAAGGAAATGTATTTTGGAAACTGACATGTACAGTATGTGCCATTTGGTGAAGATGTTTTGCGAAAGTCATCCCAAAAATTAGAATAAAAATCAAATTTAAATGTTTCCATCGACATTTTATCTAATTAGGAATGAAACTCATTCTTATTTCCGGATTATATTTTCTCCAAAAAAAAATATAAGCAGCTATGCGAACAATTATTTCATTAATTATTTCCCATTATACCTTTCAAATTGCTCTTATTTTTGGCTTCCCACTGATGTTGCTTTCGAGTTAAAATTTTGTCCATTCTACTTTACTGGCCTATTATATTTCAATGAATCTTCAGTTAAAATATTTTGTTTTCCGATGTATGTTTTGCGCAACGCTTCTTGCAGGAAGGAGAGCCTTAATAAGCTCTGCGCACGCGTTGTTTAACAAGCCTTACTAGTCAGCCCAAAAAGTAAATTCTTCAAAAAATTGTTGCTGGAAGTAAATCAGTTTGAGATAGTTGACGTTTGTTATTTCCAGGCAATTGCTGATTTATTTCCAGAGAGTTTAAACAAAACTCAAGCTTGTATAAAACTGTGATTAATCTGGAGAGGAAACGGGATAAAACTAATGCTTTCTTGTAATGCTGGTAATTCGTTTTCATTCGACTGGAGTAAAGGCGGGGATTAACTTAACGAGAGAGAGAGAGAGAGAGAGAGAGAGAGAGAGAGAGAGAGAGAGAGAGAGAGAGAGAGAGAGAGAATGCTTATTCTTATTTACCAATCAGAATCAAAGAAAATACGTAGGTACGGAAACCAAAGATTTGTTCTGCACGAGACAGAGAGAGAGAGAGAGAATACTTTTTTTCTCGTTTTCCTATCACAATAAAGGAAAATACGTAGGCACAGAGACCAAACATTTGTTCTGCACGAGAGAGAGAGAGAGAGAGAGAGAGAGAGAGAGAGAGAGAGAGAGAGAGAGAGAGAACATCGTTATCTTCAGGTAAGTGTTACCGTGGCTGTGGTAACATACCGTAATAACATAATCTTGACATCTCCAATTCTTAGGAGTGAAATTTTTCCATCTCAGCCCGTGATTATCATGCACAGCGTTACGTTATTCTTCTGACCGATCATGAGTCTTACCTTTTCCGCTTCTTTTTTTTTATTGGTCAACGCGCAATAAACCGGGCAATCTCAAGCGTAACAGATAACCTTTATAAACCTCAGGTATGGATGTGAAATATCAGATCGAGTTGGAAATGATATTCCACGGCGTAGCATAGCTATCATCTCACGGTGCTCGAGCAGAGAGAGAGAGAGGGTGAGCAGATTCCATGCCGTGGGATGAGAGGCTCACAATACACACGCTCTGTGTTTCAGATATAAGGAATTGCCAGTTTTTTAAAAGAAGTTCCCCGTTATGTTCCGGTTCGGCTTTCTCTCCCCGGGAGAGGGCGTTTGCTGGTGACGACGACTACGCGCTCACGTGCCAAGGTGATGATGATGATGATGATGATGTTGATGCTAAGCAATGTCGGTCTAGCTAGCAGGAAGCGAGCGTCCGCTGATTAAGCAAATCAACGCCTTTGGAAAGTTGTTTGATATGTGGGTGCGTTCAGTTGCACATCCTGCAAATGTTTGTTATGCAATGGTATGCTCGATACTGGTATTTCCAGGTATAGTTTCTCCAGCTATCTAGTCGGCTTTCGATGTTTATCTTATAGCCATTTCGAAGAAGGAACTACGGTAGGCTACTATTGCATTTTGCTGATTTGAGGGATGGGAATTGCTTGTATTCTTTCTACGGATATACCACGATATATTTCAAAAGCGTTCGCCGTGGTACTGTAAAGGCACTGTACTGAGATAAATTTCGTTGGTTTTTGCTAACGCATAATCACTCACGTCTAAGCATATATACAGTATATGTAAACCTGTACAAGTACTTGTGCATATATTATCTATCAATCTACCTAATTATATACATATACATACACACACATATACAGTATATATATACAGTATATATATATATATATATATATATATATATATATATATATATATATATATATATATATATATATATATATATATATGTTATATTATATATGGTCTTGTCTTTCAGTTGAAAAACCTGTTCGTGTTCCTGATGTGAGTTGAAAAACCTTTCGTTATATATATATATATTTATATATATATATATATATATATATATATATATATATATATATATGTGTGTGTGTGTGTGTGTGTGTGTGTGTGTGTGTGTGTGTGTGTGTGGGGAGGGGTATTCACCTGTCGGTTTTCAGCAATTATTTACGGGTAAAGCTGCCAGACCCTTCTCCTCCGTAAGAGAAGAGAAGGGTCGTCTAACTGCTGAGTACCTACTCTACTACTGAAGTCAACAGAAAGGTGCTCAACTCGTTGCGTTTCTTTCGGGAGAGTAAGGCAATTTATACTTCAACCGCTGAATCTGGAATGGGCCCCTATACTGAAAACTTCAAAAATAAAAGCCGATTCATCCAGTTACACTGAAGCCCTAAACGCAGCACGGCAGGTCTTCTCACACACTCACTGTACCATTCGTCTTTATCTTACGTACACTCGCTTTCTTCCTGGATATTAAAGCCCTTCCTTGTCCAATCTCTTCTACATAATCTATCCAGCATCTTATATCTGTGGACTATACAATCGCCTCACAAACCCATCATCTTCCATTTTTTCCACATAACAGAGCCATCTTAAAAATATTTTTAACTTTTCATCTGCATATCTCCACATTCCTCACCTTTTAGTTTCCTGTAAAAGTAAACTATTGTACCGGCTTTGTCTGTCCGTCCGCACTTTTTTCTGTCCGCACTTTTTCTGTCCACCCTCAGATCTTAAAAACTACTGAGGCTAGATGGCTGCAAACTGGTATGTTGATCATCCACCTTCAAATCATCAAACACACCAAATTTCAGCCCTCTAGCCTCAGTAGTTTTAATTTTATTTAAGGTTAAAGTTAGCCCTGATCGTGCTTCTGGCAACGCAACAGCCCAGGCCACCACGGCCGGCTGAGAGTTTCATTGGCCGCGGCTTATACAACATTATACCGAGACCACCGAAAAATAGATCTATTTTCGGTGGCCTTGATTATACGCTGTACAGAAAATTCGGTTGCGCCAAAGAAACTTTGGCACATTTTTACTTGTTTAGTTCTCATACCACATACACTAGTAATTCATCCCAACAGCTTTAACCTTTCTCTTTCATTCGCATTCAGCATCCAAACTTCATTTAAATACAACAGAGTTGGCTCAAAAACTCACTTTATACATTCAAATCTTTGCTTCTGGAGACTCTGTTGCATATACACCTGCTACTTTCTTTGCCTCACCTGTTGTGCGATTCATTTTTCCCACTAATCCTATTATCATCATACAAATCAATTAAACGAATCGAGGAATTTCAGTCTTCCACCATCCATATTTACATTCACTATTTTCCACTTATTCTCACTACCTTAGTTTCCACTTATTCTCACTACCTTAGTCTTGCTTACATTTACGCTCACCTCTCGTAAACAGATCGACATTCTTTCACCAACTGTTACAGTTTTTCTTCATTGTCTCATACTGGTAATGTATCATTACCGGTAAATGCCGCCTATCCCACAGTCCTTTTACAGCCAATTTTCTTATCGTAAAATTTTCCACCTACAAGTAATGTCTTTCCTCCGAGCCTCAAATCACTTCTTTCAAAAATATATTACCCAGCCGGGGAGGTGTAACAAATATTTGTCGTAGACCCAGTTATATACCAAACTAGCCTCTCTCCCATTCACATAATCTAACACGCTCATTGCCTCTATTATAAGAACTTTTGATGAATTGCTTCAACTAATAATCTTTGCCATATATATATATATATATATATATATATATATATATATATATATATATATATATATATATATATATATATATATATATATATATATATATTATACAGTATATGTGTGTATATATGTATACATAGAAACCTTATGTAAAAAAAAGCTGAATGCTAGAAATAATGAACTGAAGAAACATTCCAATCAACTGCAATTTACATGCAAATAACACTAACTTCCAAAAACACAGCCTCGAAAGTTAATGTCTTATGGTTACCCATTATGAAAAGGTCATAATTGTATAAAAAATATAGCATCTGATTAATTAACTTGAATATCTGTCGGGGCTCAGTGAATCGTAGTACCAAATTTCTAGAATACGATAATCGTGACATATTGTTCACTATTATATCCATATATTATTCTCTATCGTTCAATACTTTTTTCTGTGATATTGCTAATATCCATTCAATAACTATTCGTGAATATCATACAATATATATCATTCTCTATTGTTGAATTATTTTTTCTAGAATTTGGCATATGTCTGTTCGATAACTACTCGAGAATATTATTTAGTACATAATATTCTTTATTGTTCAACAATTTTTTCAATGATATCGTTAATATCCATTCAATAACAACTCGTGAATTTGAGAGACCATTTGCCTAGAAAGTATATCATAAAATGACCATCACTTTATGTAATGTAATAAAAATTGATGGCTGTTATTAGATGGGGCTCATCTGTCATTCATTCAAGGGTCCACAGCTTTCCACCAGCTTCTCCGCAATGGAGCTTGGTGAGTTTGACACGATAATTCCAGCTGTTAATGGATTAAAACGACCTGTTTATTTCCTCTGAAACCGCCTCCTTTCAGGTGATATTCCGTGCACATTCACATGTGTGTGTGTGTGTCTAATTTTCTCTGCTTCTGTTCTCTGAAAGCATTTGGAATTTTCCAACCTTCCTTCGTATTCCCTTATTTCTATCCATGGTCCTCGGAACTGGCAATACAAGGCTACCCAGAGTTGCCACGTGTGCAACAGAACTCAGGTGACGTTAGCAGCCAGACATAAACTTCACTGCACTTGGCAGAGAAGTTTTTAAATTTGGATTTTATTATTAATTAAACTTACGCTCCTACTCTACATAACAGAACTTTGGCTTTATCTCGCTTCTAATGAGAAACCCTAGTCTTCCTACCTGTACACGCGTTTGGGTGCTTCATTATATCCGTATCCTTTTCGTAGTTTGTATTATCCAAAACTGTACCAAGGGAGATCTTGAACCGTATTCTCGATTGTTTGTGGTATCCAGAAACCCCTGTGTAATGTGATATAGAATCATCAGTTTAACGATGGTGTCAATAAATTATAGTTTAACTGTTCGACAATTCCCATTTGTACGTTTATAATCGGTAAATAAACTTGCTTTTAATTGATGTGTTAATTACATATTAGGAATATACATATCACTACGTAATGATATTTAATTATTATTTTCCCCTGTGATATCACAGTCTTCTGCCGTACACTGATTTGGAGATATTTTTTTATCCAAAATACCTCCGTACGGAGAATATAATTATATTTGAGAAAAACATCAATTACTGTTTCCAAAAAATTTTAATTACATCGATCTCACAACAGGCAAGACACACTTGTTAGACTGACATTATGTTTAAAAAGCAAATATTTTTTATGTGAGAAACATCCCGGTCGCAAGAACAGCTCATTGCATCCGATAACCATTACACGAAAATTTCCATTATAAATCTAAATATGTTAATTCACATTCATGCGAGCGAAAATAATTACGACATAAAATTATTTTAACGTAAGGTCACGCCAATACCTGCAGCCAAGGGATTAGGGTACCTAATGTGTTCTCTGGCATTGGCTGTTCTTATACGCTACCCATGACCGTGGTCGGGGAACTTCGCTGAAGTTTAAGGTCAATGCTGTTGCTGCTGTTACTGGTCTCTCTCTCTCTCTCTCTCTCTCTCTCTCTCTCTCTCTCTCTCTCTCTCTCTCTCTCTCTCAATGTCCACGCACGTTAAAAACACACATGCATTACATGCAAATATTTTATCATGTCTATCTATTTATCTATCTCTACATTTCAGCCCTAATGTTTTTAAGGTAATATGTTTTAGTTTTCTCATCAATCTAAATTACTTCTAGGCACGGAACGTCGCATATAAAATATATATTTTCATTAAAGAAAGGGATTAATTGTCACATGAAAAATATTTACTTTCATTAAAGAAAGGGATTAACCATCACATACAATATATACTTTCATTACAGAAAGGACAAACTAACACATAAAATATATAATTTCATTAAAGAAAGGAAAAAATAAGTACTTTCGTTAAAGAAAGGAATAAACTTTCACATATAAAATATATATTTTCATTAAAGAAAGGAATAAATCGTCACTGAATGAACGCCAGCCATTTCATTCAAGAGGTAGAGATAAACAGCCAATGAGTATTGCCGAACGCTAACTGTGATTGTTAAGGCGGAAAATTGCCTTGTTACTACTGTCTTGTTTGAGGATTCCTCCTCTGATATTAAGCCCTTCCTGGCTTTTTATATACACGTATGCAAGAGTGAAATGTACTGTAGTTCGGCAGTAGTATAAATTAATGTGTAAAAATTAACGAGTTTGTAATAAAATATCCGGTATATAAAACGTAATATATTTATACTGCAATATATATTATATATATATATATATATATATATATATATATATATATATATATATATATATATATATATATTATAATATATATATATATATATATACACACAACACTTTACATTTGATTTTTACACATCCTTAGAATAAAAATTTGTATAATAAAATTTTGTTCGTATTTGTCAGTTTACTTTTATACAAAGACAAATATTGCTCATTCATTTATGTTCTAAAAATATTGTTTATCACAGATGACATGGATTTTTTTTATAGCAAAGATAAATGAAAGTTTTTCTTGTTTCATAACAGTGAGAGAGAGAGAGAGAGAGAGAGAGAGAGAGAGAGAGAGAGAGAGAGAGAGAGAGAGAGAGAGAGAATTAACTTGTTAATTCAATGGATTCCCGGTTTTATTTATAAACTGTTTTGTCTGCTCATCATTTTTAACTTTTCAATAAATTTAGATGGAAGTCAAGTTTTGACAATAAATGTAAAATAATGGTGATGTAAGTAGGTGCGGCATAAGGTCAGAATTAGATAAGCCTTTTCTACAAATAATTAACTTATTTCTTAACGAAATTCACGCAAGACATTTTTTCATAATGTTATGAACAATCCTTTAAATGAAATTATTCGACATAACCGGTGTTTTGGACTTACACACACATTTGCTTAACTTCAGAATTTTGTGAATACCACAAACCGCTTAAAACCTCCATAGTGCAAACCTTAGTACCCAGCATTAAAATTTTGCAAGATATGACTTACCTTGACCTCAGGTGTTATAAAAATGACATCACAAAACGATGACACGCACGATGTAAATAAGATAGCTGGCTTTCCAGAAAATCCCTTTGACGGTTTATAAATGAAGTTCTTGGAGCTTCAAAGAAACATTTACAATTTTCAGTCTTGTTTCTAAAACGCGTATTCCTTCAAGCGAATTTGCCGGTCGGTTTATAGACCTACGCCTGTGATTCAAATAACGAAATACTTCGAGTAAAAGTCAGTAGTAAGTAATAACGTATCACTAGATATATATTTTTTACAGAGTTTATCCGTGGTTTATCCCCCACTCCAATAGAACAGCCACTCGGTTCGCCACTCCCTAGGAGAGTGCTTTCCTTCCGAACTCCTGACTCCAGCTGATCCGAGGAAGCAGTGAGCTTACCGGACTCCGCCCAACCCGCCGAAAAAAACTCCGGAGAAATCTTCCTCGTTACCGCCCACATGGAGCTCTCTGCCCCCTCCCCACCACAACCACCCAACCCCTCATACTACCTCCGGACCCCACCTGATTCTTTTTAACCTATATATCCTGATCTCCGGCACATTCCAGGACAGATAACTCAGTTTGCGATATGCGTGTCGCCATGTAACTGTAAAGGCTGTCGCGCAACCCACTGACATGAATAGATGTCATGGTATACTAGAATGCATGACTTTGTTTCGTTTTGTATTTGTTGTATATTATATATATATATATATATATATATATATATAT
>NC_089762.1:34185890-34323390 GCF_040412425.1 Macrobrachium rosenbergii | reverse complement strand
AATAAATTTATAAAAGTTTGCCAATAATAATCACTTACTCAGTTTCTCTTAATACTGCTGTCTAGTTCTTGTTGTAGAAGGAACAAAGATATGCAATAATGTTTATGCTATTCATTATTTCAAACATTCTTTTAATGTCAGCGAAACTGTATAATGAGAGCTGTATTATGTTTCAGAAACACTTTATGAATTTTTTTCCGTTAAAATGCAAATGATCCATTCCCTTTTTGACTCAGTTGTCTTCTCCGGCCTTATTGCGACCCATTGCTATCACACTAGGCGTGTATGTTTGTTATAAATTTGTAAGCATTGTAGGTTTGTGTTTAATCGTATCACTCCCTTACCACTAGAACTTTCGAATGAATATTAGGATTACTGAAAAGTTAGCCTTTGCATCAAAAGTCAAAAGATACGAAGGTAATCACGACTTGTCCTTAAGAACTACAATCCATACCAATGGTATTCTACATTCAATGATGCATTATACTATACATTTTGGACTTATCATATTGCTGCAAATACTCTCAAGTTCAAGATAGCTTGTAATAATACTTTAAACAATGTTGCATTGTTTTTTTTTTACTTACACTTTTTTCTGTGTAGGTGGATACTATTTTTACTTGTTTTCTGATTTACGTTTATCCATTTTTCATGTTTATTTCTGTTTTCCAAATTTCCCATTTGATTATTGGATTGTGTGGAGGCTTGCATTGCAAGTTAGCGGTCTTTTGGGTTTATTGTATCAATGACTATTTTGCTCCGAATATAACGATTTCCACTAGTAATAATGATAGTTTTTTTAACAGTGGATATACTAGTAGCCTACATACCTCCTCAAATTTATTTATGTGATGGCTTTGATTTAGTTAACCACAGGGCAACAGTTTATCGAGCTTTTTTACTTAGACGTTGAAGGACACATACCAGTTACTTTCATACTTGTCATGTAATTGTTGATGGTTTAAGCTTTAGTGAACAAGCTATTATATTTAGCTCATCTACAGCACTGAATATTTTATATACCAAAACCTACCAAAGGTAATGATTTACTTGTTCGCTACCATCATTAAAGAAATGTTGACAAGTCCTCGATATTACATTTCTTCTGAGCATTATTTTCATTGTCTTCTCTCCCGGCCTTATAGCAATTATATTCAGTCGTGGTTTAATGGTTTTATTTGCATTTACAATTGGCAACAACAAAATATATATACTGTATTCAAGCTCTTCACAGAGATACTACTAGGCCTCCATTTCAGTATCTGTTGTCAAATCGTATTATAACGTTTGCTGAACCTCCTCATTGGGCATCTAATTCCATCAGAAATAGGTCCAAAACCTGCTACATCGCATGTCCACCGTGCCTCTCCAACTGTCGTCGATTGAGTGTACTAGATATAACAAGAAAAAATCTGTTCGTATGTTTGATTACATGATCACTTCAATGAAAATTTATTAACAATATATAATAAGACATATTAGACAAATTTATGTGTAATCATATAATTTTATTAATTTTATAAGTTTTATAAGTTGTTTAGAGCTATTTTGTTTAAGTAAAAAAATATAATTCGTTCTGGATACTATAATATAAGATTCGGACAAAATGACGTTTCAGTAGTCGACGTAAACAAAAATAAAGCTAGCAGACAATACGATCTCACAGTCTGTCTATCATACCGTTGGTAAAACATTGTGTATAATTACATTTTAACGAGTATTTATTATATGATATATCATATGTGTCAAATTATGTAATATAATACGTTTTTTACATTATCTTACCGTAAATAACTGAATTTTTTTCGTAATAATCGGCTTTGGAAATTAATGTAACCTAACTGTTCGCTGTGAGTGCAAGAGTAGCATAGGAGGTGTGAGCCGCTGAACTTCAGAACTTTAGATGAACAAGCAGCACAAATATCTCGTACAGGCTACGTGTTAGTTGATGTTCTAGAGGTAAGCCTTCCACTGTTAATTGTAAATCCCTACATAGGAATATTGCCCACCACAAAGTGAAACTTTATATTGTAGTCTAGGCTAAATGATGGCTCAACAAAGCTTGCAGATTTGCTACTACCTGTAGGCTAGCCTAACTTTATACAATCCAGGATTGAGTTGGGTTACCATAGTTAATTGAAAAGCATCAGACCGTGACTTATGAGAGCCTATATTTATTTGGTAATTAACGGAGACTTTAATTCCTAGCTAAATACATGAATCATATTGCTTGTTTTTGCGACGAAAACTTTTTATGCATTTCAACGTTAATCATTATTGCCCAGGCAACCCATCCATTTTCCTTTGATCCATTGATCCATGAGAACCTCCCCCCCCTTAAATCAACAGTGATGAGGAATATGAATGTTAAACCCATGAATTTGAGTTTGGGAAAATGAAAAATGACTGCATTTCATAAGTGTGACAGGCAGGGAATGCATTAACTAAATCATAATATTGGCTAAGCAGTTGGAAAAATAGCTTGCAGCCTACTGTAGATCATGCAGGTCAACACTAATAGGCTAGTTACCAAAAAATTATGTTTTTTATTTTTACTTTAGTCAAATACCAATTCTCAACATTGGAGCAATTTGCTTTGTTCTTTTGTCTCCTTAGTGACCTATGAGTAATGATTATGAAAGTAATGCTAAAATATGTTTCAAATTTTCTATTACTGATATTTTGTTTATATTTTGATGTTTGAGTGATGGAGGCTCCTATATGGGTTTTTTGTCTCAGTGCATTGTTGTTAAGGTTGGCTAGCTTGTTTGGAATGTCTCTTGTTATTGTTATCTGGAAATATGCTGAAAGCTGATTCATTCATTTGTTGTAGGTTTCACCAATTAAGTGGGATTTTGGAATTCAGGTGTTGCTTGAAAAATCCAGCTTCAGTCTGCAGTCACGGTTCTTTTCGTACAGATGTGTAACTCTTGTTCCTTGGATTATTCAGCTCATTCAAATTTTTTCAGTGTTTCCAACATCCCCAGAATATTTTTGCAAGCACTGATAGTGTTTAAGGTAAGTAAGGACCTGGTGACTGTAGTTATGTTAACGGGGGTCTAGGGGTAAAGCCCCCCCCAATCATTCAAGGACCCAGGGTCTTAGGTTAGATAAGTTTCGGTTGGGTTAGGTGGCAACCCATTAATTTTATTTTTAGAGTACCCTGGGTTAGGTGAAGTATGGGGAAGTCCAAGGGGGGAAAAGCCCCCTGGCCAGGTAAGGACTTCACTTCCTAGGTTAGGTTGCAACCCTGTGATTTTATTTGAATTTATAGTGCTCTAGGTTAGATAAAATGAGGTTTTTTCCATCTCAATATTTAATGAAAATATAAAATTTTGGTGCTACTTTGCCCTGTTATCTAGGTGTTATCTACTCCTAGGTGCTAGTACTAAACATGGCGGAATCTGCATGGGATATATACACCCATTTCTATATTGTATAGCCACAAATTTTATTAATAACCGATATCTTCCTGCAGCCGTATACTTTACGTTTATTCAATGGTGTTTAGTACTAGCATCTTGGAGTAGGTGACATGTAGATAACAGGCCAAAGTAGCACCAAAGTTCTTTAGTGCTGAAGTGTGTAAATATGTAAGAGCCAATTTCTTCCACGATAAGGGTAACAGGGAACTGGAGTGCTGTGATAATGGATGCATGCGATGAATTGAAATCAAGATGATTGTAGTAGTTAAAAGGAAAAGAACCCTTTGTCCTACACACTGCTGGTTGCATCCATTCCCATCACGCTCTGCTGATGCACTGGTGAATAGCACCTGTTCATATGTTGTCACAGCCAAATTATTTTTTGGGAGAATGTTATGCTCCGGTTTCCAGGATATCGAACTTTATTATTTACTGAAATAAGATTATGTGGGGTTCATTATCACAAGTTGCTTCTATAATTTTCATGTTCCTTAAAAAACGCCTTTTACCCAGGCAAAGGTTAAAAATACATAGGGCTGTAGATGAGGTAATGGACTAGCTCACCTTAGGTGAAAGGAAAAAAAAAAGTGTCATACAGTATAATTACCATTCCACTAGCTTTTAGGAAGATAATTAGTGCTTGGTTGATCCAAGTTTACTGAGTGTATGGCAGAATTATAGAAGGGGTGTGTTAATTTAGAACATAATGATTAGTTTGAATTTTGTTTTCTCTTATTTTTTTATTTCATGAAACTTTTGACAGGTTTTTAAAGTTAAAAAGTGAATTTTTGATATGGTGTTTGGATTTGGAGAACTGCTGCCATTAGCAGGTGTGTATGTCGTAGTGTTTTAGTGATTCATCTTAGGTCTTAAGGGCTGTCTGCATGTCATTAAATTCCTGTAAGCTCTGTTTACTTTCATAGCGCTTATATTGATTGTCAGAACTTGGTTGGCTTTCAGAGTTGTTTTTCTCTCAAGCTTTCTTGTATTTTACAGGGCTACGATGGAATCTTTAGGGATCAGACAAGAGTCACTTTTCTACAAATATGTTAAGATTACAGCAGTTGTCAGCCTTTACTGGTAAGTAAAGCATGAGCATTTTGTAGCATATATGTGTGTTTGTGTGAATGAGGGAGGGAGAGAGGGAACCCATTGCATTATGAGAGCCTAATCAGTCATCTCCAGACGCTCCACAGAAAAAGTGTCCCCCCATTCCATATACTGTATCAGAGTTGGAATCCATATCCCTGAGCTCAATATAAGGATACATGGAAGTGATTTTCCTATTATAGGTATTAGGGTTAATTGACAGTTGAAAATTGTTTTTGAAAAACTGTCCTCCAACCCTCTTGTATGATGATGAGAACTACTTCAGTACTAGAACTTCTTGCCGGATTATCTACAAAGTCTGAACTGGTATCTTTCTGTATTATGTATCAAAGAAATACATATACTCTTGAACATCATAAACACTGCTCAGTACAACACACAAGCTGTAAGAGTTTACACCAATTTATTATTATACCAGTGGGTCCAAGTGGCTATCATGTATATGATTTGCTGCCATATCGTATATAATAAAACAAATATACAGTGCTCTGATTACCTAACAGTGCTTTCTTCACAGCAGACCTGAAGAGAATGTGTGAGAATTATGCTAACATAGAAATTTATAAAATACTATGGATCTAGAAGTGTTTTAGAAACACATCAAAAATTATTGTTCAAAGAATTTTCTTGTACAACAAATAGTTTATACTTTGCAAGTTATATATTGGATCCCTGATGATGGGGGCAATAAGGAAATAAATATGGTGAAATAGTAACTGAAGCCACAGTCAGTGTGGTCATGGTAAATTTAACAGTTCCAATCAGTGATTATTTAGTGTCTAAAATGTATCCTCTGATTAAATGACAGGGAAATGCAATATTAAATCTGATGAAATAAAGCATATCAAACCAGTGAAACATATTGTTAGATTGTTGTTTTCTTCACACCAGAAAGAGCATCAGCTGTATCTCCTTCAAATTGGTCACACTCATTTAACCCACTAACATTCAGTGAATAGCCTGCAACCCAATCCCTTTGTATAGAGAATGGGGCCCAACAGTAGTAGTTAAATATTTTGTATGACTGGCCAGTCTTCAAGTAGTGAAATTGTGTTCAGAAGAGAAATCTATGAAGGAAATTTTGTCACAAATCTTTGTTATTATATAACTTGACTGGACTTTTGTGCAGAGGGCTGTTGCTGGACCCCTGGTGTTGCCTTTAGCACCCATGTCCTGACTAAAAGATAAGTACAGAATTAAGATATCAGCTTTTTAATGTGGTACTGTTTCTGTTTAATCTTAGGTTTCTGTTAAATCTTGGTGTAATTATTGTACTGTCTTCATAGAGTATACTGTACCTTCTGTTACCTATCCACATGATTTGCCCCTTAGGTGTAAACTTTTAGTATCAGTGTTCTTAGTGAAAAATGAAAAGATAAGATCAGTGTTAAGATAATTAAATTTCAATGTGTTACACCCTTTTAAAATGTTTTGGGTAATTGGCCTTCATAATTTTCATAGGTCACACTTTCTACTACAGATTAGCATCAATTGTCTGCATTTTATCTCAGAAGAGATATTCCCACGGTGTCATAGTTTGTGTCCACATAGGAATTAAAGAAAGAGGTTATTGTTAATGTGGCCAGATTTCATTGGGTATGAATTTTAGTTCTATGGTTATAATGTTGTCTTGGTGCACACTTCATACTATTTATCTGTATAATTTGTGCCTGGGGTTGCATAATGAAATGATAAGATGTTGTGTTTTAGTTTAATAGTAGTAATTTTATCACAGAATACACGTTGTACTACTTAAATGCATCGTTAGTGTAGGCTACACCTTCTGCCTCTCTGTATCAGTTGCCCATGGAGTATAAAGCCAAGAGCAGAGTTCTTGTTATGTGATGAAATGATAATGTCAACATTAAGATATTTCTTTACGTTGTAGTTAAAGTTGTAATTCTGTTTGTACTCCTTCTACTGCATATCTGAATCATTTGTCCTTGGAGTGCAAATCCAGGCCCAGGATTCTCAGTTTAAAATTAAATGATCAGGTCAGCATTAATATGTTGAATTGTTATGTTACTGTTTCTCTTGCAGTGCATTTGATATTGTAATAGTACCATATGCCCCTGAGTTGCTTATCAAGGGCCAGTTCTTAGTGCACAACGAAATGCTAAGTTCAGTGTCAGGATGAACTTTCAATATTGTTTCTTTTCAAAATGGCATATCACCTCTTCTTGATAGGGTTTAGGACATTCTTTTGGAGGTGAAAGCATTAAATGTGTAGGAACATGGTTATGTACAGTAAGAAAAATTCAGCTTGCTTTAGAAGCAAATGAAGTTTTTATTATCATATTTAGTAAACCTTTTGACTACATTGTAATTTTCATCTAAGTGAACTATTAAAGATTATTTTCCATATCCAAGGGCTGTATCCATATCGATGGTGTTTGTCAACAAGTATCTCCTTGGTGGCTCATCAGGTCAAGATAAAGATGCGCCGCTCTTTGTCACATGGTTTCAGTGTTTAGTCACTGTAGCTTCATGTGTTTTGCTCGGTCAAGGATCGAAGGTCTTCCCTAAGTTAATAACATTTCCTGAAGTTGGACATCTGGACAAAAATAAAGTCAGACAGGTAATATTTCTTTTGTTTTTATAGTGTGCTGCTTGTTATATGTAACTCAGCCTCCAAGTCAGCCATTTATATTACAGTATTGCAGTTTGTAGAGTTTGAATATGATGTTACTTTTCCTGAATATGGTGTAAGTTTTCCTGGAGTAGATATGGTTCAGGGAAGTTAATAATTAGCTCTATATAAACTTACATATATCATAAAACTGTTCATTAATTTGAATTTGAAGTCTGATACAGTGGTTTTGTTGATGTTAAATTCTTTGTTATACAAGGAATTGGCATATATGTACTAGAATGAAAGTCTTCATTTGCTTCACCTTGAACCCATCACTTTACAGTAGCCTAAATATGTGTCAGTTCGTTTCCTGACACATTTTAGATGACAGATTTGCCATGGGCATCTGTACTTCTGTAGGTATAAGTTCCAAGACCTCCTCTCCCCTGCGGATCTTCGAATCCGTGGGTAATTGGGAACACCTGTAACAAGAATACTTTAGTCATGTTGATCATTCAGACAATCTGTTCATGCCTATTTGAACCTAAATATCTCTTATAACAACCATTATTGGTTATACATACAAAGAATAATAAAAAAAATTATACGGTATAATATTTCTTATACAATAATAATAAGAGAGGAAATTTAAACTAAATGTAAATTAGCAATTTATGATTATGTATGCGTTAAGTACTAAATGCATTCTCAACGTGTCTGTGCCCGTATAAACCCCAATAACTATTATAATTAACATTATTAGATATATATATATGACAAAGAATTATAAAAATCTTGGTTTCAGTATTTCTTATACTGGACAAATAAGAAAAAATGTTAAATAAAACATAAATGAACAATTTATGATTACACATGTAGAGTACATAGCCTTAAATGAACATTAGTTTGGACTGGAAATATGATTTTTATATATTGAAAAATATCAAAACACCAAGAAGAGAAGAGAAGATGGAATTCTGTCAATTAAAGAAAATCAAGATAATGAAGACTAGAGATGAAGTACAGGAAAAAGGTGCGATCTTGAAAGGGACAGTGTTCAGGGTTTCAGTTCAATACCATGTACTGTATCGAATTCAGCGAATGGTGTTGCAATAGGTCCCTGATTGCAAAGGTTTTAAAATAACAAGGGTGCTTTGATGCTTAGGATGTGTAAAAGAGCTAATAGTGAGTTGGATAAAGATGCAGGTGTTATGATGGAAAGAAAGACCATGGAAGAGGTATAGTAGACTATTCCCGTTGTGTTGACAAAGTCTTGGGATTCAAGTTTAGATGTCAAATACAGATTTAAAAAAAAAAAGTTTGAAACTGTGTAGGTAATCCAAGAAGAATTGAAAAGGTGAGACATGCAGAGCTTTGTAAAAGTGAGAAAATGTTAGTGTATGTGAAATAATGGTGAAAAGAGAGAGTTATTGAAAAGGGAGGGCCTCATCATCCTGTAAAAAGAATGCATTCAGAATAGAAGTGAATGGCTCATTTGTTTAGGGGGTGTTCCAAGCACTGATGAACCCCCTGTATATTTATGAAGATGTTTGTGTTGCGTAATGTTTCTTTCTCAGAGTGTTCATCCATGAATCTTAAGTTATGAATGTAAGAATGAACATTGTCCTTTTTTTGCAGGAGCTATCCTAAAAGGAAATGGCGTAGTGTCGGAAATAATAACTTGGAATATGGTATATTTGTTAGGGTTACTTCACTAGATATTGAAGTACAATCTTTAACTTAGATGCTATCTGCACTTACATCATTACAGATCTTGTGACTGTTTCAACTTCTTCTCTGTTACAAACTTTTCTTTAGGCACCTTGAATATTCTGTTCAGTATTTTTGTGTATCTGGCCAAATTTCAATACTGCTTCACCCTCTTTGTTGCTGCAAAAGTGTTTCCTGATACTGCATGTTATGCATCAGTTAAGCCTGTTGGGGCATCTTATTGTTTTAATTTTTTTATGAACTGGTACAATTACTGATATAATTACTCTCTTTTGACAGGTTTTACCCTTAACTTTCATGTTTGTAGGCATGATCACCCTGAACAACCTTTGTTTGAAGTATGTAGGTGTGGCATTTTATTATGTAGGAAGATCGTTAACAACTGTCTTCAACGTCATCTTCACATACATATTGTTGGGTAAGTTTCAGGTACTGTATAATGTTGTTGAGTGTTTTATGACATCTGTATTTGTTTAACAAACCCGGTTGTCATAATTACCTAACATTCTTCTTCATGAATCCTAGATAGCTTAAGAAAACTGTCTGCTAGCTGTGCATACAACCTGTGGATTTTGAGGTCCCAGTTAGCAAAGAGCCTTACTTTTCATGTGTAGCTTGTTGAATTGAGGCTTTTTCAGCCTTAGATATTTTGGCCAACTGTTTTACCAGAATTTTTAAATTCCCTATTTTATTTTATCTTTAAAATATCTATTCCATTTGTTGCCTTTGCACATATGTAAAATAGATTTTGGTTAATTTCATGGTGAAATTTTTGTAGGGTTTCACAGCCCATCTGCTGCCATCCTGGATGGTACTTTTAGCAGAAGGAAAGTATTTTTAAGTTTTTACCATGTTAATTTCAGGGGAGAATGATGCATTCATGTAGCTAGCATAAGGTTTTTCTGGTTCCCGGTGTTTTGATATTTGCTTGATACCAGTAAGTGATATAGATTAATGCACTATATGCTGGTTAGCTCATTAGCCTTATTTTACCCAATTTTAACATGCTGCTTATTTTAAGTTCTTGTTTACTGTCTGCACATTTTCCTTGTTTATATTTTTTTTTTATTTTTATCCACTTAAATATTTGCAAAGGTTTGCTTTGCTGGGTCAGTGGGATTCAAACTATATACAATAACTTTTTAAGGTTGTAATTATTGGAAGGAGGTAATATGAAGTATTCTGAGCTTTATAAACCTATTCACATTATATTCATAATAACTACTATGATAATTCCTGTTCTGTTTAGGTATGTACCAATATTGGCAGTTTTTGATGAGGGTCTTACAGTTTGCATTGAATTCAAGAAGAGGTGCCAGAGTAGTAATAGTAATAAATAAAACACTGTATGCACTGCATGTGAGCATGTGTGGACTCACATTGAAAATTCAATGAACATTTTATCCAAATTTTTGTGTGTGAGTGCATGCATATGCAGGGCATATTAAAGTTTTGTTATTTATTTGGTATGGCATATGCAAATTTATGAAATCCTTATGCTGTCTGAAACCCATCATGAGGTATTTGAGCTTAAGCTAATATATATCAATGATTTATTGGTAATTATGGATTACTACAGTAGCTAGGATAGGCTGCTGATTTCTTTATATGGAATTGTTATTACACTATAAGCTACATAAATTGCTCTAGGGTATTGTGTGTGTATGTAAATCTTTGATACTTAACGGATTTCGCTACTTGTTGGGAGAGGAAATTTTTTCTCTTATCATACAAACCATCTGTTTATAAAAATTTCCCTCCTCCTATCATTCTTCTTGTGACAGTTCTAAGAGTGCGGGCGAATGACTTGTTCACAGGGTTTGCTGTGGTTTGTGTGTGTGTGTGTGTGTGTGTGTGTGTGTGTGTGTGTGTGTGTGAGAGAGAGAGAGAGAGAGAGAGAGAGAGGGAGTGAGTTGCAGCATGTCCTTGGAATTTGATGTGTGGGATTTAGTCATTCACATAATGTAGGCTATGTTAAAAGTTATGGTTTTGCATAGATATATAATTTTTGTCTGCTATGAAAAGTCAGGCTTTTCATTTGTACTATTTACTCTCTAAATAGATTTAAGTATACATAAGAATAGTTGGTGAATAACAGCTCTGTGTATAAATGATGCATGTTGTATTTTGACTGACTCTTACGGTTTTTTTCACAAAATATTTTGTTTTTCATCTCTTAGTGAGCTGAAATATAATTATCATGCATATGGGCCTGTTACAGGCTGTGTTCACAGGAGAAGTGGAATATTGTACTCATTTTCTTTTATTTTCAGGTCAGAAAACATCTATGCCCGCTATAGCGTGCTGTGCTGTTATTATCGGGGGATTTTTTTTAGGAGTGGACCAAGAGAATGAGGCAGGTTAGTAGTTTGTATTATTAACTTGGAGATACATTAATTTTTTAGTAAATTGAAATGCTACTTGTGGTCTTGCATTAAATATCTTTAATATAAAATGTTAGTGTCCCCTGAAAAAAAGTGCTTTCTGGAGCTTCAGGTGCCCAGTAATCACCGGTCTTATTGTCTGTAGTGTTGTTAACAGCTGAGCAGAATTCCCAGATTGTTTCTTATGGTAGGATTGCTAGAAGCTAATGGTTTCATTTTTCATTTCACTATTTTATCCATATTTCAAACTATTTTTCCCTTTTCCATCCTTATTTTTCTTTCATCTTTATTGGGTGACAATTTCTCGATATTGAAACCGAAACAGATAATGTTAATTCACCAGTGTCAATCTCTTGAGTTACTGGCTTCTGAGTGTCAAATGCCTTTTTGTAAGGTATAATGGAAGTATTGTGTTACATTTTTGTACTTTTGTGTCCCCTTGACTTCTAGCAACTTGCCATTGGGTTGAGGGCTTTAGAGAGCAACTGCTTAGAACCAACTCATAACTTGGCCGTAAGTTGTTGCTCAAACCTAAATTAGGCTTTTTTTTTTTTTTACCTCTTACCCATTCCTTTTTTTTTTTGCATTGTGACTGAACTTTTGGTGGCAACCCATGTGTGGCTTAGGATAAAATTTTGATTTTGTGCAATACTTGAATGAGAGTGATAGATGCCATGCCTTCTTACACATACAATTCAAGTAGGTAACATGGTTGAATGAGGCAAAAGAATGATGTCTAACCTTGCCCTCATTGATGGTTTTGATATTGGCTGACTTATGACTCTTAAGGTATTGAGGGTGATGAGTATGTCTGATAAATCCATGGACAGACATCTTTTGTGACAGAGCCATGCTCATCCCCTGTAGGTCCCCTAGGTGGGTGGGAGATTGTTCTAGATAAATTAGCTACCCTTATTACCATGTTTAGTAATTTCAGTTCAAATGTTAATGACCAGTCCATAACTAGACTCCCTAATCTTATGTCTGAAGACAAAAAAAAATAGGCCATCCTCATATATGACTTTAAACCCTTGTAAGAGAAAACAGGCATGAAGAATTTGAGTTTTTTTTTTTGTGTTTAAAAATTGGTCAAGCTTATATTGAAGACAAACTTCAAAATAAGAGCACTTAGGCTCTAAAATTATGTTTTGTCTAGATGTCCATCAGAGGATATGTCTTTTCGACAAATAAAAAATTGAATGGCTTGCTGAAATAACAGCCAAAATCAAATAAGGAAACTCTATAGTTAATGTAATTATATTAAAGTTACCTGGCACATTATTGTGAATAGTGTTCAAGGGACAGTCATATCACTGAGATTAATATCAGGTTAATAGAACAATAGTATTCGATTCCATCCAAAAACAATGTGATGCCTTTGAAAGCATAGACATCTGACATATCTAATATGAGAAATAAAGATGTATTGCTAAAGTAACAAAACTAAATTATGCAAGTAAAACTTTCTGCTAGAAAATAAAACAATTTTCAGACAAAATAATAAAATTAGACCATAAGGTACAAAATCTTTAGAAAAAAATGTTGCTAAAAGCCAAAATGTACTTTACTATTTGTAACTAAGTGTAATACAGTATGTACACTTCATCCAGAGGTCGTATACATGAGTTCTGTCTGCTGTCAAGCAAGGATGACCTTCCTCTAGGGTTAGGATAATAGGCTTATGAAACATGTTCCCTTTGACCTCTAGGATGCACAGTAAATTTCAGACTTATTTCAGGATAAAGGTAGGGTCTCCAACTTCGGGAAAATGTGTACTGTATTCACACAGGAGTGTGGAGACTAGCTGTATTCTGAGGATTTTGATCGGTCATGGCACGACATGTGCATGGCAGTGTGGTTGTAGGTGGTAGACCAAGCATGCAGTAAAGACCTAGTGACAGGTAATGTGAGTGACTTATAAGCCTGTGACTGTGAGGGCGCTTTTTTGATTGGCTGCTGATCACTTGGGTTTGGCAGCAAAGCTGAGAGCTTACAAGTTAACTGCTGTGCTAATCTTCAAAAAGAACTAAAGTTTCTAGAATGTTATTGATCATGAAATAAGGCTAATTGAGAGTTATTGGTTTTTATGAAAAAAGTTTATTTTGAAACATTGCACGATATTTTGATATCATAGTTGTAATAGTTGTAAATTTTCCATGTACTCTACATTATTACTTATGTGTACCATATATTGCATAATATGCTTATGAACTCTTTATGAAATTAAAAGTGTATTGATTTTTAAGAATCAGATTTCCCTCATGTATTGTTGAAAAGTTTCTTCCTGTAATTAGGAAGACCCTTTTCTGTATGCTTTTATATTTTAAAATTGGGAAAGGTCTAAAGTGTTTCCTGAAGCAGTTTAAATTTGAAAATTAATAGTGCTCATAATTTTTCAGGATCTTTGTCAGTTTTGGGAGTAATCTTTGGAGTCCTGGCATCAGCGTTTGTTTCTCTTAATGCCATTTTTACCAAGAAAGTAAGTACTAATTTAAAATTACTAATTTCTGATGTCTTGCATATGTTGCACCTTTTTTCTTCACAGTGCAGTAGCAAAGATATAATCTCAAGATCAGGCATATAAGAATGAAAAAGAGAAACAATTACAATCAAACATGATGTACATGGTTCTACAAATTTTTTGAAAAATCCTTACACAATCAAAAATTTTATGGAGTACCACAATGGTGGAAGAGTATATTTACACAAATAGCAAGAAAACTTGGAAATTGCAATACTCAGCCGATTGAGTCAGTTTGCCTCAACTCTTGAAAGTACATAGTGTGGAATTTAATAAACCAAGATGAATAATTGAAAGTTTGAAGACATCACTGTGAACTTTGTTTCACATTGGTGACAGTGAACAGTATGTGAAGGATGCGTTCTGCACAAAACATCACAAAAAGAAGTGAAGTGTTATAATGAAACTCCAACTTAAACCTTTGTTTGTGTATTTAATAGAGTTTACATGTTTTCATGCATAATTTCATTTGCATTGTATATCCAGTTGCTTTGCAAAAGTGGAATACTCTCTAATGGCATCTTGTATGTTTCATGGCTAGAAATTCGATATACCTGAACGAGTGGAATTGAGACTGAACATGTGAGTGCACCTATAAATAAAAGGATGGTTTTATGCCGTATTGCAGAATCTGGGATTAAGGAACTACTCTTCTTATCAGTTTTTTATTTTTTTTTTGATTTGTGTGTATCTTAGGTGAGAATTTTCCCTCAAACCCTGTCAGTAATTTAAAGTCCCCTGCTCTACAGAAAACAGTATACATAACAACTCTTTAGTTTCATGTAGAGCAGTCAGACCCAAGACCCTTTAAGTGATTGATATGACTACTTTGAGATATTGTTATAATGTAATGACCCTCTCTGTTACCTGAGCAATTGGTCACTGACCTATACCACCCCCCAGTTCCTTCTGTGGATCCTGTAGATTTCAGTCACCGCTCTGATGATATTCAGCAGCTTGATTCCCCCATCCAGGTTGTGATTTAAGCAAATGTACAAGTGAGTGGGTTGTTATGAATCAAACTTGATTTTCTAATAAAAAACAAAAATAGTTTTTCATACCAACCCATCTCTCAAGTAATTAGTTTCTTTGTTATAAACCATACTTGATTTTCTTAAAAATAAAAAAGTTTTTCATACCAACCCATATCTCAAGTATCGAGTTTCAAGTTCCTCGTTGGACGAGTTGGTATAGCTAGCACTCTGCTGGGCCCATGTTGAGTCTCCAGCCAGCCAGTGAAGAATTAGAGGAATTTATTTCTGATGTTAGAAATTCCTTTCTCTGTATAATTTGGTTCAGATTCCACAGTAAGCTGTAGGTCCTGTTGCTAGGTAACCAGTTGGTTCTAGCCACGGAAGATAAGTCTAATCTTTCAGGCCAGCCCTAGGAGAGCTGTTAAAATGCTCAGTGGTCTGGGTAAACTAAGGTATACTTTTATTCCTCTCTGCCTCAAGTCCCACTGATTTATTAGCCTTATTTCCAAACCACAAAAATTGAGGCTGGTGATCAATCAGTATTTGAGGACCATATTTGTGTATTTGATTAACAGTAATTATCTTTAGTCTTTTAGACAAGACATTGTCATAGCAGGATATTTGAAGACTATAAATTGGCCTGGGGAATATATAAATGGGTTTTTATGAAAAAAAAAAAGTGTGTTATGTTTGGGAACTTCAACATTTGTTTTAAAAAATTTTGGTACATGAGATTAATGTGGAAGATATTAACAGTCTTTGAAAACTGGTATTATAATTGGTAAGAATTGTTATGTAATTGTCACCTGATAAGTTATGAAATGTAGTACAACTACTGTATCTACAATATTGCAATTTTCTTTTCTTTTTAGGTTTTGCCAAGTGTAGATAGTTCTGTGTCACTTTTATCATATTACAACAATGCGCTGGCCTGCTTTGTGTTCCTACCATTAATTGTGTTGGCTGGAGAAGTACCTGCAGTAGTAAACCTTCTGTCAGCGGGATGGAATTATTGGACTATGATGGTACTTGGAGGCCTGTTTGGTTTTGCTATTGGTTATGTTACAGGTCTTCAGATTCAGGTAAGGATATTGTAAATGGTTAGTAACAGCCTTTTGCTTTTCAGCTTTAACAAATATTTGTATTTACAGTGACGTGAAGGATATAATGCTATGCAGTTCATTAATTAATATAGGACTTTAAAGCTGTAGTAATAAGAAAAGGTAGATTTTTGACCTAGCCAATCAGCAGTATAAAGAAAGGTGCTCAGTCCAGAATATATCCTCAGGTTATCCATATCAGGAGGCAATGCTATGGATCTTAATTATCATTATTATTATTGTAGATGGGACAATTACAAGAGTCATTATCTCAGTCAGCTTTCAGAGCATTATTATTAACATAAGAGGATATACCTCCTGCTCAAGAAGATATAAATACCCTGTACTGATAAAGGTGAGATCAGGCTAGAAGTAGTTAAGGCAATAAAACAGTTAAAGAATTATAAGGCACCTGGAGAGGATGGTTTATTCCCGGATATGTTTAAAGTGGAGGATGATAGATTAGTATTTGTCTTGGAGATATTATTCAATGAGATATGGGTGACAGGGATAATACCATCAGGTTGGAAGAATGGTGTGATTATTAAACTTCCAAAGAAAGGAGATCTGAGTAGTTGTGGCAATTGGAGGGGAATCATTTTGCCACCTGTAGCCTTGAAAATTTTCAGTAGAGTATTGTTGAATAGGTTTAAGCCAGTGGTTGATGTTACTCTGAGGGATGAACAGGCTGGTTTTAGAAAGGAGAGGGGTTGCAGTGGTCAGATCTTCATAGTTAGGCATTTAATGCAGCAAGCTAATGAAATGAAAACTGTTAAGTCTTTGTTTTGTTGATTTTGAAAAGGCCTTTGATAGTATTTTGAGATGGACTATGAGAAAAATCATGAGGCATTATGGAATACCTGGAAAAGTTTGTGAGGGTTATTATGGACATGCATGAGGTCACATCTTTTAAAGTGATGGTTGATGGTTGCTTGAGTAATCTGATTGAAGTTAAATCTGGTGTGATTCAGGGTGGCATTCTGTCTCCTCTGTTTTGTATTGGTCATGGGTTAATTTATGAGAAGGGTTAATAGAGAAGCAGATGCAGGTATATTTTGGGGAGAAAATGGGAAACCTGTTGACTTAGATTATGCTGATGATATAGTTTTGATCTGCAAGGGACCAGAAAAGATGCAGAGAGTGTTTGATTGTCCAGTGAGTGAATGTCGATAGGTTGGTTTGGTTATAAATAGTAGAAAAACTGAAATAATGAATATGAATATTGACAATGCACAGGACTGTCTAATTGAAGGCATGGTTGTAAAGCAAGTGGATAAGTTTAAATATTTAGGTATTTATTTAGATAAGGATAGTTCTCTGAGCACAGAATTTATGGAAAGATTAAAAAAGGCTCATCAGGCAATGGGAATTTTTAAAAATATTTGGAATAATATCAATTTTTCTGTGCATACAAAAATTAAAATTTGTAAGGTGATGGTTAGGAGCATTTTGACTTATGGGCATGAGTCATGGTACAGTACAGTGACTTCGGATAATAAATTTGTAGCAGTTGAAAATAATCAATTTAGGAATTAATTAGAGGGATAGGATATCAAATAGCAGAATTAGAGAAGTAATGGGTGGTGCAGCTGGTCAATGAGTATGTTAGGCTCTCACACTGGAAGTGGCTAAGCCATGTGTATAGAAGACAGGGAATAGTATGAGATACACTAGGGTGGGTTGCCTTTGGTAGAAGAGGTAGAAGTAGGCCAAAGGAGACATGGTTGAGGACAATGAGGCAGGAAGCAGGAGATGAGTGTTGGGGAGATCTTGAGGAGTTAGCCTAGGACAGAATGTGATGGCAGAATGTGATGGCGTGAGTTCATCAAGGCCCTATGCATCCCCATGGGTGCCACAGGAAATGATTATTGTTATTGGTCAAGAAATCCACAGTGGTGTAGATGTAAATATACATTTTAGAAATATATATACAAAAGAGAGCTTTCATGAACCTGCTTGATTCTCCTTTTCAAGGTTCTCAGAAGCTCTCTTTTGTATATATATTTCTAAAATATATATTTACATCTACACCACTGTGGATTTCTTCACCATATGTGACTCGTGCTGTTATGAGGGTTTTATTATTATTGTTATTATTAGGGAGGACGCCTACTTTAGGGGCAGTATTGTTGTATATATTAGGTATGACACTTAATATATACTGTATACTCTACTTAATTTATATATACTATAGTATCTTCTCTGTGCATTTTATAACCTTCTCTTCATCAGCATATAGCTGGTACAGTAGGTTTCCTAAGGTCATATAAAGATGTTTATTTCCTAGGATGTTTTGACTTGTGCTCTGGCAGTGTTCTACTGAGAGATACAAAAGTGAATGAATCATGATAAAAGTACACATATTTATGGGAGATGGGTATATTACAGTTAGTAGACTGGTGTGCGAATTGTGATTGGGTGTATATTGATACTATTGTGTCTTGTTGATGGCATTGGCTGGAGGTGGGGAATTGGCTGACGTGTCCACCCCTGGTGTGACAGGTATGTTCAGGTCAGGAGATGACTTTTGTGTTATTTCCATTTACCCTTCCCTTCCTCTCCCTTTTTGGTGTTTGGCACCAGGCTAGGCACGATGATTACTTATAGTTCTCCTGATGATAGTTGCCAGAAATTTGGTTTCTTTTATTTTGTCTGATGCTATGCTTTTTTCGAGTATGTGCCTCAAGAAGGCACAGGCATCAGCAATCTGCTGCTCGGTCTGTAATTCTTATACTTCTGACTGACTTCTTGCAGGCCTTTTATTATGACTTTGTTGGTAATGGTTAAAGATGCCATCCTCATGAAGGTACAGCCTCTTTTGGGGGCTTGGGTTATTCTTAACAAGGAACTGCTAGTCTTTGTATTTTTGTTGGTCTTCATATTTTTGTATTAAATTATTAGATTGATCCTTTCTTCTTCTACAGTATAGGTGGCATCAAGTATTTTCATTTCTTTAGATACTGTACACCAAAAATCTGTCAGTCCAGGCTCTTAATGCTTATAGGTCAATGCTCCTCTGTTTAACAACATGTCCAGGTAGACATTGCTAATGATCTGGCTCTCAACAAAGTCATTAGGTCTTTTGAGACTGACATCCCTAAGGTTTATAAATCTCTTACTTGGAACCTGGATGTGGTCTTAAAATTTTTATCTGCAGGCCTTTCAGACCCTTTGAAAAGGCTTTATTAACCCTTAAACGCCTACTGGACGTATCATACGTCAACTAAAATTGTCTGTTGGGTGCCAAGTGGATGTACCGTACGTCGACTACAAAAAATTTCAACCTTCTGTCAACTTTGACTCGACCGAAATGGTCGAAAAACACAATTGTAAGCTAAAACTCTTACATTCTAGTAATATTCAATCATGTACCTTCATTTTGCAACAAATTGGAAGTCTCTAGCACAATATTTCGATTTATGGTGAATTTTTGAAAAAACTTTTTCTTATGCCCGCGGTAACAGCCGAAAATTTCAGAAATTCGTTATTTTGTCGTAATTTTTGCACTGTTTTATATTAGTCGTTACATAAAGTTTTATATATGAAAATGTGTGCAATTTCATGTACAATACAAAGAAAATAACTCATGGTTGTAGCTTTTATCAGTTTTGAAATATTTTCATATAAATCATGATAACTGCAAAATTTAAACCTTCGGTCAACTTTGACTTGACCAAAATGGTAAAAAACGCAATTGTAAGCTAAAACTCTTATATTCTAGTAATATTCAATCATTTACCTTCATTTGGCAACCAATTGGAAGTCTCTAGCACAATATTTCGATTTATGGTGAATTTTTGAAAAAAACTTTTTCCTTACGTCGCCAGAAATTCTTTAAATCACGTTGTCATAATGTTTGCACTGTTTTATATTAGTCGTTACATAAAGTTTTATATATGGAAATGTGTGCAATTTCATGTAGAATACAACAGAAAATAACTCATGGTTGTAGCTTTTATCAGTTTTGAAATATTTTCATATAAATCACGATAACTGCCAAAATTTCAGCGCCGGTCAACTTTAACTCGACTGAAATGGTAAAAAAATGCAATTATAAGCTAAAACTCTTACATTCTAGTAATATTCAATCATGTACCTTCATTTTGCAACAAACTGGAAGTCTCTAGCACAATATTTCGATTTATGGTGAATTTCTGAAAAAAAAAAAACTTTTCCTTAAGTCTTGTGCATGTAACTCGGCGAACATCTCAGAAATTCTTTTGTCATGTTGTCGTAATGTTTGCATCGTTTTACATTAGTTGTTACATAAACTTTTATATATGAAAATGTGTGCAATTTCATGTAGAATACAACAGAACATAGCTCATGGTTGTAGCGTTTATCAGTTTTGAAATATTTTCATATAAATCACGATAACTGCCAAAATTTCAACCTTCGGTCAACTTTAACTCGACCGAAATGGTCAAAAAACGCAATTGTAAGCTAAAACTCTTACATTCTAGTAATATTCAATTATTTACCTTCATTTTGCAATAAATTGGAAGTCTCTAGCACAATATTTCAATTTATGGTGAATTTTTGAAAAAAACATTTTCCTTACGTCTCATGCAGTAACTCGGCCGAACATCTCAGAAATTCTTTCGTCTCGTTGTCGTAATATTTGCACCGTTTTATATTAGTCGTTACAAAAAGTTTTATATATGAAAATGTGCGCAATTTCATGTACAATACAACAGAAAATAACTCATGGTTTTAGCTTTTATCAGTTTTGAAATATTTTCATATAAATCACGATAAATAGAAAAATTCGACTTTCGGTCAACTTTAACTCGACCGAAATGGTCGAAATCTGCAATTGTAAGCTAAAACACTTACAGTCTAGTAATATTCAATCAATTAGCTTCATTTTTCAACAAACTGGAAGTCTCTAGCACAATATTTTGATTTATGGTGAATTTTGAAAAAAACATTTTTTTTAATCCATGGCGTTACATGAATTCATGCATCATTTTGCGATAATATTTTCTCTGTGTTGCTTTAATCGTTTTACAATTTGTTATATACCAAAATCATTGCAATTTAGTGTACAATACAACTAAAAAAAATTAACTCATTAGCTTTAACCGTTGTGCTTACAGCGCGATTTGTATACAATTATATGTTTTTTTTTTCTTTTGCTGTCATATATTCCAATATTTATATATGATAATGATATTTTTTTCATTTCTGATGGTTGCATACTAAACTTCAGGCAATGACAAAAAAAAGGAGCCAAAAATGAACTCTTAATCTTAAAAACTAAGCGTGCTGTGATTTTTTGAAAAAAAAATTTTTTTCGCTTCGGCGCTAACTCACTGAACGCCGCCGGCATACGGGAGACGTTTTTGTAAATAGAGGCTCGGCGTTTAAGGGTTAAAACACTGAGCTAGGAAAGTTGTTTTGTTGAACTCCAAGCCTTTTTGCAAAGTGTTAGTTTCTACCCTTGTTCAGAACTAAGAACAATTTTTAAGGGGGGAACAAAGAAGTTCCTTTATTCACTTTAAGCAATTAGAATTTACTTAGAAAGGTTAAAGCCTCTCAGAGGTGAGGTTAAACTTATTTTGTGGAGCGAGGAGACCAAACACTCCTTTGTCTAAGAATGCTGTTCTTTGTTTGTAATCTGGTTGAGTTGATTCACGAGAACCCTAACTCTGATTTTCTACCTTTACTTAAGGTAAAAATTCATTATGTATGACTAATAGGAACATCTTTTTTTGAAGAATTTTTTTTTAAAAGCTGTGGTTAATGCAGTGCAATAGAGGAGTAATTCTTGAGAGATGTAGAAATTTCTTTTGAGAGTTGCAAGCAAAGCCCTTAGTCCTCTAGTCAAGGCAGGGACAGTCTTTTCCTGAACCAAAAGAGAGTGGTTTTCTTATCTTCACTACCTCTAGTTTTTAAATCTTTGGTTTTTTTTTTTGGCTTTCATATCTTCGCTATCTCTAGTTGTTAAATCATGGGTTTGAGTTTCTGTAGAACTTTAAGGTAGATTTTGAGTTTCTGTGGAACTTGAAGGTAGATTTTATGTATAGGAGTGTACCTTTGTATTATAGCATTTTAGTTAGGTTTGGACTGTTATTTGTTGGACTTTTTTGGGCCCAGGCACAGGGGTTTTCTTTGACACTGCTTCTGAAGAGTAGCATTCTCCACAAAGCTTCTCCAACTATGTTATACATATTCCTGAGAGCATTATTCCCTGCTATGGATCCACCTTCTGATGGTAGTACTACACTACCTGGAAGGATCCTATTACAGGTAAGAAAGTTCAGTTTCTTATAAGAAACTTGAAGCTTGCTTGGCTGAGCCGATGTTCTTTTAGGTGAACTAACCCACTATCCTTCCCTCAATGTAGGAATTAGCTAACTTCAACAATAGGTTACATTCATCTCAAATAAAGAAAATTTTTATAATAAAATTTATTATATGTGTGCCTACCTACTGTTAAAGTACAACTGTCTCCCCCTCTTAGTGGGTTGTCAAAAAGAATTCTGACTAGGACAGAAAGATTCTATGCACACTTGTTAGAGAAAGGGTGAACTAGACAGTCCGTCTGGGCTAGACAAACGTTCTTTTTTTTCTATTGAATGCTGATCGCACCTACGTTGAAAAGATTTAAGCTAACTTCAACAGTAGGTAAGTGCCCAGATAGTAAATATTATTATAAAAATTTTCATTATTCATTGTTTGAATTTTTCTTATAATTCTACAAGCTGGTGTTTTCTTTCTTTTCAGGTAACATCACCTCTTACTCATAACATCAGTGGAACAGCCAAAGCCTGTGCACAAACTGTTCTAGCTACATGGTGGTATTCTGAAGCCAAGGCTGTACTTTGGTGGATGAGCAATATGATAGTACTTGGAGGCTCCATGGCTTACACCAGAGTGAAACAGCTTGAGATGAAAGCGAATCATAATGCAGCAAAAGAATCGTCATGTGGTAAAGATAAAGTCTGAAGTTTTGTTTTGAATCTTTTATATGTTGTGCTTAAAGATTTTTAGTCTTCACTTGAAGTTGGAATCAAGTGGCAGTAATTGAAACTTTACATGGTTTCAAAGTGAACGATTGTAGAACAAAAGGTTTTTAGATATGAAAACCAGACCAGTAAAATGGGTAAATCCTAAGTTGTTTGACCCTGTATGGTACAGAAATTGCAACTGTTGTTCACATACACACTTTTGATTTTGTTTGGTTTGAAAAATCACATCTTTGTGTGCCTCTGTCACATGTAAAAAGCTTTCTGATTGGAAGTATAGTGCTGAAATTGAGGACAGATAATTTAGAAACTTTAATTAGGGGTTTGATTAAACCCTGTTGCTCCCACCATAGTCATACCTCAGATTTTGTGTACCTGCTTCTATACTTGGAATTGTTATGAAGTTGTGATGCTTATATGCATGTTCTTTCAAATAATTTTTCTTTAAAGGAAAATTGTGGCCATAATGAATATGAAAATTAGTTTTACATATCATTCTTATACACTTAGAGGGAAAGAGCAAAACAGATTTTATAACATTGATTAGCATATTGTGATAGTTTATGCAAGTAAATTTTTTTAGTGCAAAATGTTATGGCAAATTGTGAGAATTTATGCAAGTAAATTTTTTTAGTGCAAAATGTTATGGCAAGTATCACTGGACAGTTGAGTTCAGGAGAGGAGTAAATTTTCTTCAGAGAAAAGACCATACTCAGAGTTTAGAAGTTAAGTTGAAAAAGGACAGGTCTCCATTAGTCTTGTAGAGACTTGTGGGGCTGGTATGTAGTAAATCTACCTCACATTGAGGTACTGGAATCCATGATGATGTGAAATATGGATATCATGGTAAAGTCTGTAGTCTTGTACTGTACTTTTAAAAGTCAAGAATCAGTTTTTCCGATGGAGAAATTACTTGTTTATTTGCTTGGAGCACAACATTTTTGTATTAACCATTTTTTCTGGTTTAGTCATTGAAACAAAAATATTAATGTTATTTGATCACAGCATTGTAGAAAGTATAGTAGATACTCTAGGTGCGAATTGTCAAAGATGCAAACATTTATGTGCAATAAATTAAAGATTATTTAAATAAGTGCAAATTTAAAATTTGTGGCGTGATTTTAAATTCCACATCAGTGTGGTAGGTTAGTAAGTGTCTAGCTCTTGGCAGTGTGCAGAACATTATTTTTTCTCATCTCATTCATACAGAATTTATGAACAAGTGGCGTTATCTACTGTATGCCCCCTTTTTGTAGAATTGTTGCACTATTTTGAACTCGAGATGTTCAACATTAAGCGTAAAAGCTGTAATCGTCTCACTGATATTGCAAAGAAATAGCGGGCCATAATAGTGGACATTAAAATGAAAATACAGACACTCACTCAAAATCGTACCTGTTTACCAATCACCTGGACTAATGACCAGCTCTCCTACCAGTCTGAGTTGTATGCAGGTTCCAGTTGTAAGCAATAGTATGAATGTCTGACTGTCTCTATACCTGTGTACCCCTCGCTTTCTAGTGTTGTGTATACTTATTTTATTTCAAGTTTTGATAAAGTTAATATCCCTTAACCAAATGTGATTAATAGAATTGCTTATCAGTAAACATATCTACCAAAGATTTCAGTCTATGTTATACTGTACATTGCTTGAGCTCAAGTAAGCAGTGTGTTTAGACAGCATAAAGGTTTTCTAAATTTTCAAATGGCATACCATATAAACAATGATATTTCTTATGCCTTTCCTTGGAACTTTTGTTTTCCTTTTCCTTAAGCAGACAAACAGATGCACTGTAGGCTCTTAAATGCCTGTTACCTAATTCTACCATTTCTGTGTGTGTGTGTGTGTGTTTCATTTTGCCTACACAAGTTCATGTTGGTGGTAACATGTCGGCCATTGAAATTTTGTAAGCTTTTGACCTTTGCTTCTCAGGAGTAGGAGTCTAGACTTGCCCTTCAGTCTCCTCCACCTTTGTTAGGTAACTCGCACAGTAACAATGAATTTATGAGTGCTTAAATTTTTAGACAAAATGAAAGAAAATATTATAGATTAAATATCAGATATTGTGTAAAAGTTTGTAAGTTTTCAGTAAATTTTATTAGGTAAAGTTGTAGAGACAGTATGAATAAGAGACAGCATCTGGGTACTTCCAGATTTACTGTCACAAATTTCTGACTAGACATAAGCTTCCGCATACGGACAGGTAGCATCTAACATCAGAGCAAGAAAGGCATAATTTTATGGTCAGGTGTGGTTTCTCACACCTGAAAAATGGTTAACAATTCTTTGTACAATGTAAGGAGAATTCTTCATTACATATGGTTTGAAAGCTTGAATTGTTTTACATTTACAGATGGTTTTGGTTTTACAAATGATATGCTGAAAGTTCCTGAAAATACATGACAATCACTGCTTCAGATGTCCATCTCTGATTTGTTTTTTCTGGGGAAAAGGGATGGTCTGTGGCAGGTCAAGCTTGTTGTTTGGGATGGCGGATGCCTGGAGGGCCCTGGGGAGTCCTGCAAAGTTACATAAGTGATTGTGTTTTTGTCATGCACAATCGATTTGTAAACCGAGCCTATTGGCTAGCCTGTATGTATATACATACACTTGTACCATGTATGTATATGTACATATGCACTATGCTTTTACTCTGCCTCTCTGTCTCTGGTACAGCATTTATTTTGACATTTGTTTAATGCAGAACAGTATTGTACTTAATATAGTAATATATTAATGTTAAATAGTTATTCATTTTCCCCTCTTAATTGTTGTGTAGTTAGATGTGAGGATCCAGTCTGGTGTAAATGCTGTTCATCTCAGAAGTCAGATCCTTTTAGTGTGTATGGAATCAGCTTTTCCTCGGCTTCTTTTCATTTCATTTCTTCTTAACTACTTTGGTCTTGAATGTGTTTTCCATTCACTAATTTTGACACTTCCTTGGTGTTAACGTACCAGAACGAAGTACCACCTGGACCAACCCAGAGCGCATACAGCCCCAAACTTCCGCTTCCCCTATGCTCTTCATTGTCTTGTCTGCGGGCTGACATTGCTATATTTCTTTCTTATTGACTCTGGTACCATTTCATGAATGACTGACCAGTGAGCAGATGAAAAGGAACTTTCCACATAAACTGTTATTAGATTGTAACTGTTTTTCTCTAGTCATTAGATTCTTCACTGTCTTGAGAATTATTGATTTGGTTTATAATGTAGGGAGCCCATGAAAACCCATCAAAATCAGGGTACTTGGCTGTTGAATTTATTCCAACATATAGTTAGATGCAGAGAATGGAAAAGTTCAAGGCTGTAGCTCGGTCCTTCCTCTTGGAGCAGTCCCAGCCAGCTCGTCAGTGGTAAGTGATGCTGGGTCTGTTAAAATCCCTAGAGAAGTTGGTTCCTCACGGTCGTCTACACCTTCGGTCTCTGCAGCGTAGGCTGAAAGGGGATCCTCCTCATTTTCTAGTTCCGCTGTCGCATGAAGCAAGAGAGGACCTGTAGTGGTGGTTGAACGACAGGAACTTGGCGGTAGGGGTTCCTCTTCATTCTCCTCCTCCAGAGATCCTCCTGTTCTCAGACGCCTTGTGCGAGGGTTAGAGAGCACATTTAAAAGGTCTTGTAACATCTGAGGTGTGGACTCCACGAGAGAGGCAGTTTCACATCAATGTGCTGGATCTCAAGGCTGCCTTCCTAGCTCTTCAGCAATTTCAGAAGAGAGTAATGGGGCACTCAGTGGTGCTCATGTCAGACAACACCATAGTGGTGGCCTATGTAAATGAGCAGGGGGACTGGTTTCACACCAACTACACTCCCTGACAGTGCTTCTTCATCAGTGGGCGATGGATTATTCAGTAGATTTCTCTCCCAGGTATATCCCAGGCAGGAGGAACTTAGTGGTGGACATTCTGAGTTGTCGGGAGTTAGGTCATAGGGACAGGACTTGCAGACAGGCTTTTGCATCTGTGGGAAAGACCCTCAGTAGACCTGTTTGCAATGAGGTTCAACTGAAAATTAGAGGTCTTCTGTTCCATGGTTCCAGATCCATTTGCATTGGCGGAGGATGCCCTGCAATACCCCTGGGACAATCTGGAGGTCTATGCCTTCCTCCATTTTGCCTAATCCACCAAGTTCTGAACAGGGTAATGGCCTCTCAGAACCTCAGAATGACCCTAGTTGCTCTCGTGTGGCCCCACCCCACCCGGAATGGCTCCCTGATCTCCTAACCCTGCTGTCAGAAGCTCCGAGAGAGATTCATCCGTGGCACAACCTTCTATGTCAACCCCACTTCCAGAGATTCCACCACTCAGTAGAGTCCCTATTGCTTCACGGCTAGAGACTATCCAGTATCTCCTCCGAGTGAGAGGCTTTTCTTGCAGAGCAGCATCGGAGATGTCTGGCTGTCTCAGAAGATCTTCCTCAGCCATGTACCAAGGCAAGTGTGCCGTTTACTGTGGTTGGTATCGTCACTGGGGTCTCTCTCCGGTCGGAGCTTCTGTTCAGCAAGTAGCAGATTTCCTCATTTTTCTCCGCAGAGAAAAACGACTTTCCGTGTCTGCCATCAAAGGCTCCAGAACTGCTTTGAGTACAGTTTTACAAATGAAGGATGTTGATCTTTCTTCTTCATGGGAGACCTCAGTGCTTCTCAAGAGCTTTTAGCAGTCTTGTCCTCCAAAAGAACTTAAAACCACCCAGTTGGGACCTGACTTTGGTACGTACTGGGCAGCCTCACCCGTGCCCCGTTTGAGCCTCTGCGTCGTGCATCAGATAGGAAGCTGACTCTCAAGACGGTTTTCCTGCTGGCTCTGGGCTCCTTGAAGCAAGTTGATGAACTCCATGGCCTATCCTATGATGTCAAGCACATGGGGGTTGGACGTCTGTAGCCTTCGAATTTGTCCCAGAATTCGTGGCTAAGACCCAAAACCCCTCTTGTCATGATGACAGATTTGATTCCTTCTCACTTCCATCTCTTAATGACTTTGTTGATAGCGATCCAGACAAATTGCTCCTTTGCCCTGTCAGAGCACTATGCTGATACCTGAAAAGGACTCGCCATCTCCAACCAGAGTGTTGGAGACTTTTCCTTAGCACTGGCTGGAACAAGAAAACAGTGTCCAAGAATACGATCTCCTTTTGGCTGTATGAGACTATCAGACAAGCCTATTGTTCCTCTTCATTCTCCAATCCTAACACAGTGAAGGCAAGAGCACATGATGTTAGGGGGCTAGGCCCTTCTTTGGCTTTTAAAAAGAACTTGTCTGTTCAAAGGATTTTGAAGGCTGGCACATGGCTTTGTCAAACCACCTTCACTTCCTTCTGTCTGCTGGACATTGCTCACAGATCCTTGGACACTTTTTCCAAGGGTCCAGTGGTGGCTGCTCAGCAGGTTGTTTAACTCACCCAGTGCCCCTGGTGGGATAATTTGTACCTTACCTAAGAAGATGGTGTAAAAGTGAGAATGAATGGGATGACTGGTCTCTTTCAGTTTCCTTTCTTTTCTTCTTTACCCGGTGGGCAAAGAAATCATTCCAGCATGTGCTGGATTGGGTCAGACACAGGTGAGACTGCAGCCTTTTTGTTAAGTTTTGCTTATCCCTAATGAATATAAAACTTTGGCAAAAGCAAGTCCCTCCTCTCTCTAACAAGGGGAGCGAGGATTGATAGTGAACTATTGGTGGACACAAAGGTTTGTTATACAGATATAGTTCTTTAACTTCCTCTTATATTGTCCCATCACATTGTTTGGATTCCCAGAAGTCTTGACTGATAAATAATCACTTATTTATTATGTCAGAAGCTTTGGTTCCCTTCCATAGGCTTCTATAAGCCAGGAAGAGTTGCCAGGTGTGCTGAACCTCCAGTCGGTTGCAGACTTTCTTTCCTCTCTCAAAAGTGAATCTACCAATAAGTTAAGACCCAGGTTTGTTCTGCTTATGAACAAATGACAAATGCATTAATCAATTTGTATTTTTCATAGCTAGCAAACCTGCATTCTTAACTTATATGGCCCACCTCTAACCACCCCTCAATCAAGTTTCCTGGGATGGAAGAAACTGAGATGTCATTTCCTTCGCTACATGCGCAAAGGAAATTGACGGTTGCCACCTAGGCCTATCAGCCTACCTCTTTGCCACCAATTCCTTGTATGTTATTTTCACCGGTTTCCAGGTGGTGCAAGAAGAATTATCCATAATTTAAGACCACAGGTTTGTTAGGTATGAAAAATGAAAATTAATTAATAAATTTGTCATATTTTTAGTCTCCAGATCTTATGCTTTCACTATTACAACAGATTTGTATGGTACCAAAATATACTCGCACTTACTTTACTCTGTTCCAAGATACTGCAGTTGCCCCAGTACTGCACTTACATTGCTGATGAAATACAGTATTTTAGTCACTATTACAGATTCATCAGTTTTTTTAAGAAAAATTTGAATATTAATGTCATGAATTTTGCCAGTTCTATTCACAAAAAACTGAAAGTACAGTATAGTGATGGCTGATTAATGGATGTTTTGTTTCTTTTTTTATTTGTGTTCATGAAATTAGAGCAACTTGGCCAAATATCTTTAATGCTAAAATATTTTAATGGAGGTTGGTACTTTTGAAATATTGAATACTATGTCATTTCAGTTGCTTGTTGAAGAAGCACTGCTTGATATGGTATAATATATGAATAAAAGCATTGCAGAAAATATATTTCCAGGTGAGGATGCAGGTATGCTAAATCATTAGAGGCTAGGTTTTTGTTAGAATTGATTGTCTTTAGCAGAAATGTGTTGAGCATTACTTTTATAGAATAGATATGGTTTACCATATTGTGATTATTGTTATGTACTGGGATATTTTTATAATAAATGTTTTCTACTTAAACTTTATCATTTACTTGGAAGTGATCGAGTTGCACTAAGTCATTTTGCAATCTTCAGTTAGGGTGAATATTGCAAATTTGTGTATGATATATATGTAAATAATCTTCATTACCATAAGAAAGGTAAGCATTTTTTTACCCTGTTTCTGTTGCCAAGATAGCACCAAAAGGCTTTAGCATGGAAGCCTCTTGTAGAGAATATTTCACAGACTTTTTTTACCGGAGTTTTGGCTAATGCTGTAGGGGATAGAAAACATCAGTTAAATATTGACGCTAGATTTAGATGCTTGGTTGTTCATTTGGACCTCTATTGTCTGCATGGTGAATATTTTCACATCTGGTAACAGCAAGCAAAATTTATATGTTACTATTTTACAGTTTTGTACATGATCAGTAGATGCTGTACTGTATTATTCATCTGTGTTTCACTCTTATGCATTTACCTCTCATTAAAAATCATGCATGAATTCATGTAGCCTTTACAGGTGCTATTACAAAATAACATGTAGAAAATGCCAGCATTACATAGTTTTTTTTTTTTTATAAATTTTTCAGCTGGCCATCCATGTGCCACTTCCACAAGATTTCTTTCTTTCTATATTGTGAGAGTTACTAATCTCTGTAGCTTTGGAGTTTTCATGCTGCTTATCCTTGTCTTTCGGTTGTTGAAGATGTATCATTAACATGTGACTAAGTTAGTAGGAATTTTTTCAGGTGGTATTATTGTGATAATGATTTGTCAGTGTTTTAGTTATTTTATTAATTGTTTTAGTTATTTTATTTTCCTCTGATTTTAAGGAAGTTTGATGGTCTCATCATTGTGCATCTGATTTCTTGAGCCCTCTGTGGCAAAGGTATACTTTAGGTATATTTAATTTCATCTATCTTCAAAATCAGGGGTGGTAATATACATGCCAGAATTTTATTTTTCTTCTGGATTTCATGAAACCTTTGTCAGACCAAATGAAGTTGGAACTATTATTGTTAATCCTAAAAAGTGGCCTCCCTTTTTTTTTCTCTGATTTTATTGAAACTTGATTCATACATACCTAGGGGTTTGGTAATTATTTTCCCCAAACATTTCTTTGAACCTTGACTTATTTTCAAGGTTGCAGGTCAGTTTAAAGGCCAGAATTTTTTTTTTTATTTCAGAATCTGTGATAGTTGAAATTGTCTGATCTTAAGTTATCTTTGTAAAAACAAATAATACTCATTACTGCTATATGGCACTTGTGTCTTCTGTCTGTTTCTATTATTTTTCTGAAATTTAGTAGGTAGGTACCTTAGAGTTGGTCATCATTTTGACCACATATTTTTTACCTTGATCTTATTTTCATGGTCACAGATTTATTTACAGGCCAATTTTTTTTATTAATATTCTTTGCTGGGATATACAGTGATTATTTTTTGAGAATGTAATGGCAGCTCATGGAGGTTAGGGGCATCCACCCTCTAGAATTTTCAAAAAAAAATATCATGCTTGTTAACCCCTTTAAAACCGTATTTTTTTTGCAGTCACCTCTTTGCTTTCTATTATTATTTTGACAAACAAAATGTATATTGTAATTTGTAACTTCAAAAAATTTAACAAGCCATTTGCTAAAATGGTTATATTTAAATGCAGTTACATTATGTAATGCCCGTATCAAATAGCATTGTCAGTTCAAGAGAAAAGGTACAGTAAAAATCTAATTACTGCTGTAGGGTTTAACTAAAATACCATGTCACATTCTGGACTCATAGAGCTTGCCTGAATTATTTTGTTCTCAAATGAGTTGTGAAAATTGGAGTGCAGGAAAGGTGAAGTTACAAAGAGAAAAGAAATTAGAAGGGTATATGAAAAGTTAAAGGCATTGGAAACAGTACACCCTTTGCCTCCCCTTTACAGAAATATTGGTCAGTCCTATTATGGTTTATTATTTTGACTCAGTGGTGTGCTTAAACTTTTTAACAAGGATAATACTGTTTATAGAATAGAGGTTTTTGACTGTCTTAAGTTCCAACTCCATTTCCTTTATTTTGTGCCCCTAAAACGAAGAGTAAAGGAGGTTGCCAGTTACCTAGTTTTTGTTAGAAAATTCTATGCAGCTAAATTATATGTAATTAAAATATAACAGAGAGGATTTTATCTTTCATTCAGTTTCAAGTTGTGCATCTGTTTGGAATGTACGTCAACTTAGCTTTCATAACAAAGCTTCTCCTAGATGACTTTCTGCTATCTTTTGATAGGGAGGCCAGGACAATCAGTTGTCTGACTCTAGCATGGAATTATTAAGAGAAGAAGGGAAGAAATAAGTATTTGCAAAAGTGTGAAATAAAATATAGAGACTAGTCATGTAATGTGATAACAAAAGAAACAGGAAAGTACAGAGTTCTGTATTTTAGAAGTGAATGCTGTGAAGGATTGATTGTTAAAGGCTATTTGTGAGATTGAATTTTTACTCTAACTGTAGAATTGGAAAGCCTCTCATGTCTAATTATACCTGTAAGAAGTGGTACCTGTGGAATACTAATTAAAGCAGTACCCTTGCAACAGAATCATTGATAATACAGCACCCTCCAGAAGTGATGAGGATAGCATCACTGTATTGGAACAGTATTCTTAACATGGAAAGATAAGCTATTTGTAGGAAATGCTTAGTGGTCAGAAAGGATGTCATCAAATTTAACTTTACTCTTCTCCTTAACTCTCTCTCTCTCTCTCTCTCTCTCTCTCTCTCTCTCTCTGAATCTCTCTCTCTCTCTCTCTCTCTCCAAGCTCTCTCTCTCTCTCTCTCTCTCTCTCTCTCTCTCTCTCTCTCTCTCTCTCTCTCTCTCTCTCTCTAATGCCCAGAGTAAGTATAATCAGACCATGAATGCATGAGAAATTTTTCAAAATAAGAGAAGATTTTTATTCCTTGTCCCTAGTTAATTCCTCATTGACAAGAGTAGGATTTCTGTATTGTACACAAGACCTACAAGATAGAATCAAACAGTTACTGAGCTACACACTAATTAAATATTAGTCTTGTTGTGTTGTAGTAGAAGAGTGTAGGAAATATGATAGAGTATCACAGTGCATTCTCAAAATTTAGGATGAAAATGTGAGATCAGCTCCTTGGTTATGATGGTTTAGAACTTATGCATTGTTTCCCTGTGTATAAGAAAGACTTGCTATTAAAACTTACAAATAGGAAAAGTGCATAAGACTTGAGATTTGAGGCTGTTTTGAATTTGATGCTAATTACTCTTTTATATGCCAGTATTTTTTGCATGTACCATCATGATCCTCTGAATATGTTTTGTGGCAAAACATTGTGTTTTATTTGGTGAAAAACTAAAGACTACATATCTTCTCATTGAAAGGGAAGAACAGAAATTGTATATCTTACTTTTATGTAGGTGCTTTACAATTTTTTATTTTTTGGAACAAAAGAGGTTTTGAGGTTAAGGTAGAAAAGTATTAAAGTACCACATCTGTTATAAATACTCTCTCATAACCCTATGTAACACTATGTGAAAAAGAACTAGTATTTATCTTTGTGTAATGTATAACTCTTTTACTTGGCTGTTTGATCTATAGTAATAAATTTTTATGTAGATGCACAGCTATACTCTTTCCTTATACTATATCTGTACTTTTTCTTTAGTGTTTGTGTGGAAAGCTTCTTGTGGGAATGGTGATTTTTGTAGATTATAATTTGCTGAGTTTTATCAGGTAAGTTTATTGATTTTTTCCTATTTTTTCTTCATGTATTCATGTATTCATTTTCTTTATGCATTCATTCAGTTATTTAATTTTCTGGAACCCTATGATTTTTTTCTAATACTCAATAAATTTGACAAGTACTGTATTGTATAGTAATAGTCGTAGTATATCAGTGTTTGTCCATAGTAGCATGTAGATAGGTACAGCATGTAAGAAAAAGCATAAACTGCTATGCTTTTTAAAGAAGTTTTTGCAGCAAAAACTGAAATATATTTTCAGGTTTTTTTCCAAAGATAGTAATTAAAACTGGAGAGGATAGTAAATGGTATTCAAGGTGAAATGAAGGCTACAAGCATGTAAAAGTCAAACAATATTATAATTTTTTAAATTATATACTTAAGAAGTATATTAGCCTGATTCATCATTATGTAACTACAAGATTACTGTTTTTTCTATGACGTAATTTCTTATGTAGCCATATTTTTTGCCAAGGGAAATGTTCCTATTAAAGCTGACTTATAAAAAATTGGAGAGAAGAAATTTCTAGAAGTAAAATATTTTCAGTTTTCTCCAAATAAATTTTTTTTTTCTTCCAACTTTCTGCATCTGTGCCCAGATAGAAAAATGCATAAATATCCAGGCTAGATTTATGCAATTACCCTTTTGTTTTCAGATTCAGTTTGGCAGGCTCTTGAAAGCTTTCTTTATACCCTGACAGTCAAACCCTGGTATTCGCAGAGGTTAGGGACCATAACCACCTGCGATAAGTTTGTACCCCCTCTAAAAAAGCTTATAACTGCGTATTTTAATAGTTCAAACACCAAATATACCTAAAACTATCATCTACACCAAATATAACTTAAACTCTCATCCTAAAACGCTTTAATATCATTTCAAAGTCATCTTACAACATTACCCTTAATATGGCCTACAGCTAGCTTCGTGTGAAAACTAATTAAGGTCCCCCTTAAATTCAGGAATAGCTGTTTTCTCTCTTACAGTATTCAAGCTGTCCAATTTTCTTTTTATGGTAGATAGGGAAAACATTGGGAATTCACAAGTGGAATTAATTGCTGTAGCTAAATATTTAAATATGCATTGAAAAAATACCAAATTATAAATACAATCAACAGTGATAAAATATTCTCTTGTGTACTATTGTGTTAATCATACTTAGAATCAACTACACTTGAAATAAAAACTGTACAGTAAATCAAGCAAAGCAAAAAATTGTACCATGTATTATATACATACGCATGCACTCATTCTATGATGGCGTTGTGAACTTCTTGGAGTTTTAGTTTCGTAATTTTACGTTTGATATAGTAATTCATATTTCATTAAAGGATATGTACAGTACTGAGAGAGATAGAGAGGGGTGAACTGAAGTATGTTTACATTGGTAAACGAATCAGGAAACAGCTGTTTTGTGATTTTGAGGGATTTTACTTTATCATGAAGTATTAGTTTACCTTTGTATACCCGTTTTACTTTTATGTAATGTACAAAATTAAAAATAATAATAATTTCATTAATACATTCATTTCTCTTAGCAAATAAAAAATTATTTTACTAATTCTTTTATTAGTAGGCTCAATCAGCTGATTCTGAAAACGTAAACATTACAAATGGCTGGACGATGGTTTTTTTTATACATATTACGATGGTAATAGATCAGTATAATAAATCAGTATAAGTGGATTCCGTAAGTGAAATAACATTTTATTGATATTTTGCTGTGTTTACATTATTATAATATTTGAAAATTAGTAAAACATTGTAACGTACATATATATACACGCACTCATTCCATGGCGTTGTGAACTTCTTGGAGTTTTCGTTTCGTATTTTTATGTTTATGATATGGTAATTCATATTTCATTAAAGGATATGACAATACTTTCGTATTTTTATGTTTATGATACGGTAATTCATATTTTATTAAAGGAGAGATAATATTATGTTTACCTTGGTAAAGCAAATCAGGAAACAGTTGTTTTGTGATTTTGAGGGGTTTTACTTTAACATAAAGTATGGTAGTTTACCTTTGTATACCCATTTTTATGTACAAAATTAAAAATAATAATTCTTTTAGCAACAAAAAAATTATTTTCCTAATTCTTTAGATAGTAGGCTCAGTCAGCTGATTCTGAGAATGCAAACATTATTCATATATATTATGATGAAAGTAGATCAGTATAATAATACAGTATAAATGGATTCTGTAAGTGAAATAACATTTTACTGATATTTTGATTTGTTTACATTAATATAATATTTGAAAATTAGTAAATCATTGTAATGTACACTCGGCAAGAAAACTGAGGATACAGTTTTCATTAGATTTCGTTCATCGAATTTCAATTTTTTTCTTACAGAAAACACATAATCTCGGTAAATTTACTCTAGAATATGAAAATACAATGCAAATTATATCATATATGTTAAATCTGCAAAGCAAAAACGTTCAGATACTTAAAAACACCATGCATGTCCGAAGTAATCAGAATTTCACAGATGACTTTGTTCATAGAGATCTAAAAGATAGTATGTGGGTATCTCGGTGTAGTACTATTCATCAGAATGGCAATATTTACTCGTTTTCCTTTATGAACAGGCTTATTATTGTATCATCATATGAGGTAATGATAATTTCTTTAATTTTTACACATTCATGTTTGTATTTCATGGTGTTAAAAGTCAGCTGGAATTAATGGCAGTAAATGTTGTGACACCTAGGGTAGGTTGACCAAATCTATTTAAATCCGCAAGAGCGTTCTCTATGATGTGAAGGGCAGCGCGGGAGTTTCGGGGGGAAAACACAAGTAACTGGATGTTTCTTGACGTTGCCATAGTTTCTCTCTCTCTCTCTCTCGCCATTGCTAAAACATACTATACAAATATAGTATAGCTCAATCTCTAAAAGAAAAAAAATAATGAAATGAGTAGCTCTGCAGTACATATAGGCCTAGGCTTACACAACAGCAGACTCTCTCTCTCTCTTTCCCATCATAACAATGCATTCATTCCTTTTTGTTGGACATTGCTCAAATTTAACTCTTGATTTCATTATGGAAGATCACGTTTCCGATTATGCAAGCATTCCATTCAATGTGGTGTCATAAATTCATTTGTGTAAGGTTGCTTGGTAAGTTATGTCGAAAAATGTTTATTTTGCTCAGAACTGTCGCAGCAAATTACAACTTGAACGAATACTGTAAAACTTACTACTGCATTTAAGTATCAATGATTTCAGAATCGTAGAATATGATTGAAAGTTATAAGAGGTCAAGCAAAAAACAAACACAATAAGACGGAATCTCCTCCCCTTTCTAAAGTTGTCAGATGTTGCATTATTGAGCAACATATGTCGGAAGATTTAAAAAAACTGTATCCTCCCTTTCCTTGCCGAGTGTACATACGTATGCATGCACAGATCTCATGATGTCATGAACTTCTTGGAGTTTTAGTTTTGTATTTGTGTTTATGATACAGTGCTGTAATTCATATTTCATTAAAGTATATGTACAGCACTGAGAGAGAGAGAGAGAGAGAGAGAACTGAAATATGCTTATATTGGTAAAACGAATCGGGAAACAGCTGTTTTGTGATTTTGAGGGATTTTGCTTCAACATAAAGTATTTTAAATATTTAAAAATGCATTGAAAAAAAAATACATTTTATTGATATTTTGCTATGTTTACATTAATATTAGTATATGAAAATTAGTCAATCATTTTTACATCATAAAAAATGTATTTAGTCACAAAAATAAAATGAAAATTCAGTAATTAGTGAATATTGCTCTACGAAAAAATCTGCAAATTAGTGAATTTTCTGCTATTTATTTGGATTTAGGTTCCACAGAAAAATCTGTGACTAACTGAATCCGCGAATGCTGTACTGCGATATAGCAGGGGTCCACTGATCTGAAAATATTTCTGCAGGAAAATTAACGTGGATTTTTTCCTTCATTGCATTACTCATATTAAGAAATAGGATCATTTCACTTTCTCAGGATTCATTCACTTTCTCTTCTGTAAATGGGACACAGGTGCTGGAAGTTACATTGTCTTTTCCCTCACAAAATAGTCATCATTTTTCAGAAAAAAAAGCTGTTACAGTAAGCCAGGAAATTTATAATCTCAACAGATATTGTCACGGGGTAAACTTAAATGCCAGGTTTTCCCATTTGATTAGAACTGCAGGCTATTCTACCTCAAGCAAGAAAGCATCTCATTTGACAAGACTCAACTCTCTTTCTGTTTTCAGTTAGACTTATGAAGATTATTGAGCTAGGTAGTAACAGCCTTTAGGAATTAGCAGTATGTGATGACAGTGTGACAGTTGGGCAATAGAAATTAAAAAATACTTGGACTGGGATTGGTTTGTTGACTCCAATCCATAAGCTGATTGACACTTAGGTACATCTGTAACTGTTACCTTTTGTTTTTGCTGAGATGACCAAGACTGAGAAAGCAACAAATCAAACTCAAACAACAGCAAGAAAAGAAAGATTGTATAAAAGTCTTAATTGAATTCTCCCCTGACACTAATCTGCTGTGTAAAGAGGAGTATTTAAAAAGATTTCTTTGAAAAATCCAATATTCTTTAATACAGACCTTACTAGAGAAAAGGACTCAATGAATCATGACACACAAGTTCACAATGTGCACCACATTATATGTGAAATTGTAAAGATAGAAGATTGGATATAAATATAGACATGCGGATGCTCAAGTTGACAGGAATTCATATACGTGCCAAAAAGCTTCTTTGATGCTATGATCTTACAGCAAAATGTCATCGATGCATTTATGCTTTCTGGTGATGTTCTGCATGGCATCGCTGAACCTCTTTATGTAGGTGTCGGAAGCTGAACAGTGACCCATGGGTGTTCTACGGTAACGAAACTGGCCCCTTGGGGTGATAAAGGTCATGAGTGGGCAGCTATCCTTGTCCAACCCCACTTGATGGAAACCCCAATGGGTGTCCGCTGTAGTCTTATACATATGTACAGTGTAGGAATGCTTGAAACTATGTCAAAGGGTGCCAGTTTATGATGAGTCTCATGAAGACAGTGGGCATTGAGGCATTGGAAGTCCACTGTGCGGTGAGGTTGGCCTGTCTTCTTGGCTACCACAACCATCCTTGCACACCACTCCGTTGCATCCCCTGCAGGGACTAGTTCTATCGTGCCCTTCTGAACATCTTCTTCAAGCTGGGCCTTGACCTCCTCTTCCCAGTGCTTAGGGATTGCTGCCGGTGTATGACAGGCATAAGGTACAGCATCAGGCAATAAATGTATGTGATGTTGCTTGCCCATCACCACAGGTAAAGGCTCCCTGGTCGTGTTGAAGGTCGTAGACAAAAAGTGACATAACAGCCATTCTTCCAGTCTAGGGATGTTCTCTTCTACGGGTGGGATTAGTATGGTGGCTGGCTTCGTTGTTTAAGGGGAGTTAGGCTGTGAGATTGCCTTACTAGTGATGTCAGCTGATGCAACAAGGGGGAAAGGGTGAGGAAAACCCAGTGGTACTATTCCCAGCTCCTTACAGGCATTCAATGGCACATAAAAGTTCTTGGCCATTGGCATGAACTAAACCTCCTGCTTCATTCATCACCCACCTATTTCAATGGTGCATGCTGTTGATCTGAGGCATCTCACTCGAAGATCAGCTACATTCCTCAGACCAGTTCGAGGTTGCAATTCCAGGGGTTTTATGTGCAGGTTTGAAAGCATCGTGGGTCCAGCAATGCAGATCTGAGCTCCTGTGTCTGCTACGCTGAATGTGGACACCAACCTCCCCCTTCCATGGGATACACAAACCTTGATTGTAGGATGGGGGGAGATGTGTCTTTGCAATGATCACCACATGCGAGGCAAATGGCACCTTCTTTGTGCTCCTACAGCACTTCTGGAAGTGCCCTACCTTTTAGCACCCGTGACATGTCATACCTTTTGCTGGGCATGATGCTTGACCAGGGGAATGTCATCCCCCGCACTTCACGATTTGCTTCACATTTGAATTACCGCACAACACCCCTACGTCGGTTTTGCGTCATCATTGCCTGTGACGTCATCACTTGAAGCGCCGGCTGACTCCCGTTTTGGCGCACAGCTTCAAAAGTACAACACAAAGCCTGAAGTGCATCTACGCTTCTGAATGTATCACTCACTTGAAATACATGCCTTTTTAACACAGGATCACTAAGACTTCCCATTATTTTACGTAATAGCATACAGTATATTCAGCTGTGCGCTCCTCACACTAAGGACACTGAAAATCACAGTCGGTAGCTTTTTGAGCATACCTTGAGAAACAGTTGCTCATGGACTCCTCGTGCCCTTGGGCGATAGCAAAAAATTCTGACCAATGCACTGCCTGATTTGACGACTGTAACACAAAGTTTCCAATGGCATTCAGAGCCGCATCTGGGGTAAGGGCGTTCCATTTGGCATCCGAGTACCAAGCATCCAGTGCACAATGAAGTGCCAGAACACAGTTGAGTCTAATGTGCAGGACAACATCCTGTGGCAGAAACTTGTTAAGGTGAATCCAACATGTCATCGAATGTCTCCAGGACCTGAACGTCGCTGAGGACATCACAACATCACATTTCTCTTGGGCAGCAGAGACAGGAACTTAGCTGGCACATGATCTAGAACCGGGAAGGGCATCCTGAAGGGAACAGATAAGCGCGTTGCTGGTCTGCAATTAACGTCTATGCCTGCATCATGGCCCATGACAAGGCCCTTGGCATTGCAGGAGAGGCATGCCTTGGCATGACCTGGGGTGGTCAACATATCAGGGGCATGACTTGGCTCAAAAACTCACTTCGCCATGGTGGGTTTGCAATGAGACGACTTCCTACAGTAAAGTTTATTGTAAAAGACCACAGGTTGCAACTCCTTATCAGTCGGCAGCACATTACTGACATACATCATACATTTGTAAAGTACAGGGATGAATTTATTTTCCACGATAGGTCAACTCAATTAGTAGTTATTAAAGCTGAATATAAATTTGAGTAATAAAGGAACATTGTTAAATTTGAAGAAATAATTTCATTTTAGATGAAATGCCCATATGAATACTTAGTAACTTTTTATTTTTTATGTTATTCATTCTTGTACACCGGTCTTATTGTGTATAGTAGTACTTTTAACGTTAAGAAATGAAAAACACTTTCCTTCGGTGAAGTATTGCAGTTTTGAAGTAATTTTAATATGAAAGTATTCCACTTAAAATTTTAGGTAACAAGGTCTATTTTGTAAAAGTATTTAAAAATTTACTGATTTTGATTTCAATTTAGAATATGTATTCATACATAATTTTGAGAAAAGCTACCAAATATAGGAATTCTTATAGTGAGATAGGATCACCATATAATTAATTTCAACTGTACAGTATTTTGCATGGAATTGTTTTGGATATTGTTGCTGAATTAGTAGTTCCCAGTAGTTCTTTTAAATGTAGCCTTTTTGGCATCCCAGTAAATATGGAAAAGGCTTTCACAGGAGAACTTATCAAGAAATTTGAGATTTGCATGTGGAAAACTGGTTTATGTGTTGATATATTGTAATACAGTACAAATGAAATTTTTTCAGAGGATGGAAGTGACTTAAAGAAGGAAGACGGTGTGAAGGTGTAATGTTGCCAAGTTACCTTTTCCTTACATTGGGTAAGAGGAGCATTTATTGGTTTTGATTACCCTAAGGTAAACATTTCTAGAGAGGTAATGTATACTTTCAAATGATGTACTTCCTTACCAAAAGATAGTAAAGACATTACACTGTGTGAAAATAGGTATTGTGTGGTAGCACAAGGTTGTGAAAATTTAATTCAAGTTGTTAAAAAAATATTAAAGTATTTATTGTAAATTATATATAAGCAGTATTATGTTGGTAGGATACTGTAGTTGTATAATATCTTTCATGCTACACAAAACTAATACATGTAGTCTGTTGTACTCCACATTATATCAGAATGTTAGTGGGTACTCTCACAGTAATATCACTTTATTTCTTAAGGACACTGACAGAGTTTTACACACAATTTTATTTGCTTTACAAAACTGTTTGATAGTGGAGAGAAGTTTGCTTTTTCTTTTTTCTATGTCAGATGCAGTCATGCAATTTTTCGAGCTGGTAAAAACTTAAATTACTTATGTTTATCAGAAATCTAAATTTTTACAATTGTCCTCAATCAAAATCCAGTCATCTCGGTGTGCCATTGATATACAGTATATATTATCCCCTCTAATGTCATATGCTATTCCAGGTGCCAAATTAGTTACTTTACACAGTCATGATACAATTACTGTTCTCAAACCTTGGGATATGCCGCAGCCTCTGTATCATGGCCCTGTGTTCAAGTTCTGTAGTTTGGTAACATGCTCAGGCATGGCATATGTGTTCTATGTTTCAATTAAGTTAGATGTTTATATTTTTTAGTTTGTTTTTTATGCTAACTATGAATTAATTATTAGTATATAGAATGGAACTTGCAGTCTTGTAAGTCATCATTTTAGCCCAAAAATAAGAAAACATGAGGATACACAATTATCTTAATACAAATGATTATTAAGAAAATGCATGCCTTGGCGCATTAGTTATTATATCATGTAAATTTACTTTGAATTAAAGTGCTATGAAAAGTATAAAGTTATTTTATATAAACTAAAATTGATGAGGTTCAGCATTAAATGTGGTCCTCATTATCTTCCATTCAAGGAATATTTTTAGGGTTGTGTTTACTATACTTTAAAATTCAGGGACACTTCTAAAATTGTTTAGGTCAGCAGTATACTTGAAGGGCTACATGTGTTCCATAATACTAAATCACAGAAGTAAGCATGTGATTTTGTTTATTAGCTGAAGCCACTGGGAAAGTTTAAAATGAAATGACAGTGCCAACTAATTTCATGTATTTTAACACATCTTCTGGGCACAAAGTAATACAGAGCACAAAACAAGTGAGCAAGAAAGCTCTCACAAAAGCAAAGTGAAGAAAATATGTTGATCGCAGGGATCTTGCCAGCAAAGACTCTACTAGGATATAGAATGCTAAGATGCTCTTTTGCTTGGGAACAAAAATTTTTAAGACAACTTGAAGTAAAAGGTTCTACAGTCACTACGTGAATTTGTAACACATGCAGGAGTGTAGTTCATTGGCCAGTTGATCTTTGTGGGCTTAAGAATTGTATGTTTAATCATGAAAATTTATGTGAAATATATCTGGATAAGTTACCCATATCAGTTTAGTCAAAAACAGTATCTTTAAATTAGATTTGTTGCTATTTTTAAAAGAGAATGTAATTTTATACTTTTCTTTGAGGTCCTTCCCGATAGAAGAGTACAGTTTAAAATGTGCCTTGCATGATGCACTCCAAACAGTGCCAAATGTTATTTTCAGCATCCCTTCAGCCCCAGCTGCACTTTTTTCTGCATGTACTTTCTATCCATTCACAATGATGTCGTCATAGTTAACCAGTCTCTTGTAAAAAAAAAAATCCTTGAGAGCCCTGTCAGAATGTAGCAGTGTGACTTAATGTCTGATGGATCATCCTCTACCATTTAATTTTTTTGGTTTATGGTTAGATAGTACTGTATGGTAATTATGTTGTATTTATTTTATATTTTGTTATAATTGTGTTTTTACATTGTGAAGTATGGTACTTACATGGTTTAACAAGTACATAAATTCAGAGGTCTGGTTAAACAAATCATTTATAACTAACTAACTAACAAGTACATAAAGCTGTGTTTCAAGCTTTCTCTGATGCTTGTCCAAAGGATTTGTTTTCAAATGACAGGTGAAAATTGGAAAAAAATAAGAAAAAGAAGCCATATAGCTACATGCAGAGAGACTAAAGGGAACAAATGAAAAGTAAAAGGCAGAAGGCAGTGGAGCTATGGCTGAAGGAATGCTCCAAAGAACCTGTAGTATGCCTTGCATGGGTAGGCATTGGGGGCTAAATTTCCTATTATAATAGAGTATATCAACAAGTGCTTTTTCTAACTCACCTATCTATTCATATTGTAAATTGGAGGGAAGGATACTTTGATATTACTGATGCTTATGTGTTTTATCTTGCATTACAGTGTTCTCTAGTGTGAATTGTTGCAATGTACCTACATGGGTGATGAGACCACCTACTTGATTTTGGGCATTATTTGTTTGGATGTAGCAGCAGCGTACGAAGTTGAATGTAATGGATGGTAACACCTGTTAGCAATTGATTGTTAATTTCCAATAAGTCACTGTTATCAGGGTTTTCAATATTTTGTTCCAAACAATGCTAATGGTTCAATCCAGTAATCTAGGCTACCATTTCTTTCTTCATCTGTGCTGTAAAATGTTTAACAGCTTTGCATAACCTTCACCTTCAAAAAGGTGAGGATAAATTTTTTTACCCTCAGCATTGTGTAGGTAAGCAGCTGGTTAAACTGTTAAGTAATAATAGTAATAGTGCTCTAATAGTTTTCATGGAAGCTCTACCAAAAAATATACTGTAATTTTTTTTAAATAAATTTATTTTATCTGTTAGAAGCCCATCAGCTTAAATTAGCTTTATGTCCCAGTGCAAATTTCACACACCACACAAGAAGGAATCCTCCAGTTCCACTCTGCAGTCCAAGCAGCTGGACTTTACTGGCCAGTTCCCGTTTTGTAAGAAGGGTGAAGAATTGGACTTGCATATTGCTAACTGAGTCATGAGGTGTGCCCTGTGGACTTCTTAAACCTGGATATAGAAAAGAATGGGAAGTCATTCACATACACTACCTATGGATTGTTTGTGTGTTGACAGACTGACTTGATGATAAATGTATAGTTTGAATAGGCTAGCCTATTGTAATGGAAACCTTGCAAAAGCAGATTCATTTGCTATTATGCTGTTGGGTATTTTGTGTATACAGTAATCCATTTACTACATACAGTATTAATCTGTACTTATTTCTTTGAAATATATAACTGCATGGTAACATTTTGCAGTTCTATATGAAATTCACTTTTAATTTTTCCAGAGTTCACTCATAACACAATGTAATGCTCGCATTGTACTATTTTTATTTAAATCTTGCAAGCATTAGTCTACTGCTCACTACTGTTTAGTCAGTCAGTCAGTCAGTGCCTATTCTGCATTTATTGACTCAGTCTGCCACCAGAGGGTCAGTGAGGTTTGGATGCATGAACTGCTTCCAAAAGTTTTATCTTCATCCTGTTTGGAGTGTCTAAGTTTGCAATGGGATATACAAGGTTAGTGTAAAGTAATGGCGTTGTGATGAAACAAGTACATCTTTTGAAGACAAATTTTGGATAACAGTTTGTATTTTTCCTAGGTATACAAATCAGAGCCTTTTATATAGGAGAGAGGGTGAGAGGGGGGACGACTCATGCACCAGGCAAATGAGTCGAGCAGCCTAGACTTGATGTGAGCCTGAGAGTACACTGAGAGTCAAGATAGGAGCAGACCTTGAGTCTAAGCAGGCTGGCATGATGATGTTGACCTTACCTGGGAAATGTCAGTGTCCATACACCCCTACCCTCCCCTGAGAGGGAGTGTGCATGGAAGAAGCCCATCAAGAGTTCTTACACAAGAACTAGACAACCCATTTCTCGATGTCCACCTGTCTAGGGGAGAGTGGGGCCAAGATGGAACTAGAAGACGAAGACATATGAGGAATGCTAACTCTTATTCTTCCCTCTGCTGTCCTTACTTGCCTCGCACGAGAGTGCTGGTTGAATCAGAAACTGAAGACTAAGTTACACCCATGGGAGGAATCTCCCCAGGAAGGGCTACTGCAACTGGAAAAGCCTTTTCCAGTGTAGCATTCAATAAAGCCAAGACCACCAAAACTATCCATAATTACCTCAGGAGATCATGAAGGTTTCTTCCTCCACCAGGGTAAATTAGGATGATTACAACAGGACTATCTAATTCTTGGTAGTCAGAACTCCTGAGGAATTTCTATAATGATTAAGCCTTATGGACATCTGTAATGTCAGTAGTGTACTGATATGTCAGAGAATGACAAAGCTCCTTATGAACCTCACATGAAAAGCTGCTACATTCCCAGCAAATCCCAGACAACTTTCTAGCAAGAAGTCTACAACAGGAGGCAATTCCCTTTCCTAAATTTGACTAGAAAGTCATTACTGGAGATTTATCTGCTAACTAAAGTGGTCATGTGTAGGTAATGATGGTGCTGAGTCCTTGTTCCCAAGAATAAATGGCAGGAAATCACAGCAAATTGTAATTAAACAAAAGAGAATGTCTGAGAGAATACTTATCCAAAATCCAAGGGTTGTTACCATGTTTTGACTGGTTTCCAGCTTATGCTTCTATATACTGTAAAAGGCAACGGTTTGTTTTCCTGTAGGAACAAAACATGATTTACTCAGTGCTTTCAGGTTTATAGTTTATAGAAAAATTTTTAATTTTTTTAAGTTTTTAGTTTTACAGTCAAAGTTTGACTGTAACTTTGCTGTTTCTTGTTCTTTTTAACTGTGTGATTAAGTGCTCATTTCAGTTTTAGTACTGGAAAGTTTATATTTAAGCTGAGAACCCATTTTTGCCATTCATGGCATGAAGTAATATGCAGTACTGTATTTTGTTTTCTGAAGTTTGTTTCATCATTCAGTTTCTGAAAGACTTGCAAGTTGGGTCCTGTGTATTACATTCAGTATAAAGTAGCATGTTGTTTATGTAGAACTTATCATTATACGAGATGTAAATTAAAAAGATGAACATGAATAGCAAGTCCCTTGCTAGTAATACCAACTTTTTGTTTAAAAGAGAAGTACAATGGTTGTGCTTTTTAGATTTTTACAGTATTACCATTTATTAGAAAGGAGATACATTCCTCTACATACTTTGTAAGAAAAATGTACCTATGTATTATTCGTATGAATATTATAAAGTTTGTAAAATATATTCAGTAATTTTGCATTACCTCATATTTTTCAATTGTAAGAGCTGGCTCTCTTACATATATAGTTGTGCAGCTGACTCTTACATATTTTTTTCTGTAAACAGTAGCTTTGGAAATCAAAACATCAACTTGACAATAATGGATGAGTAATTAAATATACCGTATTTGATGGCTTATAAGATGCATGTCTGCATAGGACGCACCCCAATTTCAGCAGGACATTGAGGGAAAAAAAAATGTTTCCTAGCCTATGCTCAAATGATTTTGCTAAGTAAAAACTGTAGTACTGTATTAGGTTATCGTATGCATATTGTTTCTTACCAACAGAATCAACAAAAACATTAATAAAGAAGTTATTTACCATATTTATATTTATCAAAATATGTATTATACAATCAGCCATTTACTACGATCGAATGTTTCGTCTGCTGCTGAAAGCTACCTCATAGTTTATTTTCTTGCAGCCTCCAAGAACGTACCATTTTTTCAGTAGGAGGAGGACCAAAATATCTTGCTGCTGCTCTGTTGCCGTGTTCTTTAGCATATTCTATAACTTGAAGTTTGTAGCGAATAGTGTAACTTTGCCTCTTGCTTCCCGTATCCATATTTGCAGGGGTAAAATCCAATAAATAAAAATGTTTCCTATGTAACGGCTCGAGTCTCGTGAGCAACTGAACAAAGCCATGTTATTATTCTTAAAAGAGAATGCTAGCACGAGTTACAAAGTATCAACTCAACGAAGCCTTGTTATTATGCCTAAAGAGAATGGTAGCAGGAATTGTCAACCACCAATTGATCGAAGCCATGTTGTTATGCGTAAAGAGAATGTTAGCAGGAATTGCCAACTACCAACTGAACGAAGCCTTGTTATCCGTAAAGCTCTAGAGATAATCAATAGGTGGCAGCACACGTACTGTAAGTCTGTAAATGTGGAATGCGGCGATGCGCTGTAGACGACGATAATGATATTAACCCTTAAACGCCTACTGGACGTATCATACGTCGACTAAAATTGTCTGTTGGGTGCCGAGTGGACGTACGCACGTCGACTACAAAAATTTCAATTCGGTCAACTTTGACTTGACCAAAATGGTCGAAAAACGCAATTGTAAGCTAAAACTCTTACATTCTAGTAATATTCAATCATGTACCTTCATTTTGCAACAAATTGGAAGTCTCTAGCACAATATTTCGATTTATGGTGAATTTTTGAAAAAAACTTTTTTCTTACGCATGGGCGGTAACTCGGCCGAAAATTTCATAAATTCTTTCGTCATTTTGTCGTAATTTTTGCACTGTTCTATATTAGCCGTTACATAAAGTTTTATATATGAAAATGTGCGCAATTTCATGTACAATACAGCAAAATACAACCCATGGTTGTAGCTTTTATCAGTTTGGAAATATTTTCATATAAACCACGATAACTGCCAAAATTTCAACTTTTGGTCAACTTTGACTCGACCGAAATGGTCAAAAAACGCAATTGTAAGCTAAAACTCTTACATTCTAGTAATATTCAATCATTTACCTTCATTTTGCAACCAATTGCAAGTCTCTAGCACAATATTTCGATTTATGGTGAATTTTTGAAAAAAACTTTTTCCTTACGTCTGCGCCAGAAATTCTTTCGTCACGTTGTCGTAATGTTTGCACTGTTTTATATATGGAAATGTGCGCAATTTCATGTAGAATACAACAGAAAATAACTCATGGTTGTAGCTTTTATCAGTTTTGAAATATTTTCATATAAATCACGGTAACTGCCAAAATTTCAAGCTTCGGGCAAATTTAACTCAACCGAAATGGTCAAAAAACGCAATTGTAAGCTAAAACTCTTACATTCTAGTAATATTCAATCGTTTACCCGGCATACGGGAGACGTTTTTGTAAATAGGGCTTCGGCGTTAAAGGGTTAACACATTTCAATGAAAATATCAATAATAACAACGTAGATATTGATTATAATACTAGCAGTAGTAATTGCGGTGATGGTAAGTGTGATAATGATAAATAATTATAGTAAACTTTGGTTTTTAATAGGTTATTAGGATAACACCGAATGTTAGGCTAGGCTACAACATCTACGTGACGTTTCATGTATAATTTCGGCCAAAATTCTTAAATTTTGAGCCTACATTATGTACATAGGACGCAGAGGGATTTTTTAGGCCATTTTGTTATTAAAAAAGTGGGTCTTATACGCCGTCAAATACGGTACTCAGTTTTAGTCTCAAATTTCTCAGTTTCACAGTTTCATCATGCATGTTAAAGAAGTATATTTTGTAATAAAAAAACAAGGTAATGGTTTAGCATTATGAAAGTCATAAATTTTTAAAGTAAACTTACATCACAATTTCATGGCACGTATTTTTGCCATAACTATGTACAGAACCTCTGTGATCATACCAGTAAAATATTTGCCAAAAGTTGTTTTCTGTAGTAGGGTGCACCATGTAAGTATACCCGTGCCTTGCTCTACTGTCTTTTTTATCATTAATTAATCATCATCATATGGTAACATTTCTAAGAACTCATGGGTTAGGCCAGAGGATTGATTTCAGTTTTTCAACCACAGCTAATCATCATCATCATCATAATATGGTCACATTGCAGCTTGGGTGAAGGAATACCTGAAGTGCTGACTTCTGTTTACCACTCATCAAGGCAAGCATAGGAGACAAAACTCCAGGGGGGAGCTTTGCAAATGTTGAATACAAAATTTACTTTAAAATATTTTGATGCCATTACAGAGCAGCACAAAGAATTAAGGTACTGTATACTTGAAAAGCAACTAAGAGGAAGTAGACAGTAATGTTGAAAAGCTTGTAATAGGTAACCTTAGCATTTGTGAAGAAGTGACTGAAATCATTCATCACTTACCAGGAAATCTAGAATTGCAAAATGGCTCAAGACCCAAGGATTACTTGGAGAGCAAGCTTGAGGTAATGTATCATATACAAAAAAAATAAAGAAAAAAGTGGCTGAGATGAAAGACAAGTTTTAGATTGAAGTGGTAACAGAAACTTGGCAGATGATGTAAACACAAGATTTACAAAGCTTGCTTAACAGAATACATCCTGCCTTGAGAAATGGGACTCAAACCTAAGAAAGACCAAAGGATGAAGACAGAGCATGCACAAAAGAATTAAATACCCAAGATGGTGAAAGGTTTAATAAGGTCAAGTCTTTCAGGTTCTGAGTTGGAATTTAGTAAAAAAAAAATTGAAAAATGCAAAACAAACAACAGGCAACTTAAATAAGATTAGAACATCAAGCAATGAAATTACATACAACAGTAAGATCATATATCAACATGATCTGTATTGCTACATGCATGTGCATCACAGTATGACAATGAAACTACATATCTAAAAGATTTTGTCCATTTGAGAATATGCCTTTAAGAAGAATATTACTAGTTTAGAGACAGGATAAAGTTAGAAATGATACCATAAGGAAAATTACATTACTCTAGTTCCATACTTAAATGAGACAATGATGAAAGGGATGGAGATAGCTTGGTTATGTCCTTCCTGTGATCCTTTGGAGAATAGTGCTAGTGTCAGCTGGGCTCCTATGGGAGACCCAGACCTACTGGGATAACCATGAAATGGGAGGCTGGGGATTTATGTAAGATATATCACTGGACAGGCATGAATGGCATAAACTTCACAGAGGCCCATGTAGCACATGTTGAAGGCAGTGAAGATGACTGTAAGAAGTACTGTTGGGGCAGAACACAAAATCCCTTAATGTTTTGTAGATTTTAATTATTAAGTAGTTTAACTTGACAACTGAATTAAAATGACTTTTATAGGGTTAATTCTTGATGAATACTGTACCAACATAAAGCATTACATGTTTTATTTCTTTATGAGAATAAAATGTCCTTAGGACTGGCTTTGCTGAAATGAAAGCAATAAAATGAAAACATTAAGAACTAATTTTTTCATAAACAAATTTGATTTTTCCATACAAACCCATCAGTCTCACGCATCAATAGTTTTTCAGGTGGGAAGTATTGAACTGCTATGTCCCAGACTCCTGCCTGCAACATGTAGGCTTCCCAAAGATTTCCTTGTTTCAAAGATTAGTATGGAACCGAAGGTTTTGATCAGAAAATAAAATCACATATGCAAGGTAGAAACTGTTGCCAAGTAAGTCGAGTTGTAGTTTTTCATCCTCTCCCCACCTCATCTCCACCTGGGTACAAAGCCAGTCCAGCTCATGCAGCAAAGGATACATCATATATTAAAGGCTCCAGTTTGTATGCTTGAGAAACATACAAATAAATTTTAAAATTTGTAAAAATACTTAGAATTTACATGGGATATAGTAGCCTCCCTTCAGTGCTGAATCCTGAAAGACAAGGGCTGAGAAACCTCTTGATCCTTTTCCTTTAGAAAGAATACTGAACACATGATCTGGCATTGTAAGAGGCCTGGTCTTTTCCTGAGCCCAATGCTGTTCGCAAGGCCCCTAAGGCTTTGATCCAGTCCCCTTTGCAGATCCTAAAGGAGCTTTGAAGGGAACTGGATAATGTAGCCCTCAGCATCAATTCTCTCCATTGCAGCATCAATCTTCCACTTCTGAAATAATGGGGAGGTACTATGGACTGATCTGTTACTAAGGGTGAGACCATTCTTGGCTGAAATCTATCTTGAAAGACTTACAACACAGTGATGTCTCTAAAGATAAGGTTACTCCCAAGGTTTGCCGCCTGGTGTGAGAGGAAGGTCAGTGTCTTTCCTTCTGACACCAACATCATCAGAGCTCTGCCACTAAGATGGGGGATCAGCTTGAAAGGTCTTTGAGGTTGATTCTAAGCATTGTAAACCATGTCTTGTAGAAATGAAGGAAGTTTTGTTTGTGAGAAACTACGTAAAAATAACTCTTAAGAGGTTTGTATTTCGTATTACTCTATGACCAGTTTCAACATCATAATAGGTTAGGGAGTCCTGTGGAATTAGAACTCTGTACCTTGTCCTCCTCAGAGGACACTGAAGAAGGCAAAGTCTGCCTTCTTGTTAAGCCCAAGGTCCAACCATGATAATGCTTGGAACAGAGCCAATGGCAACCAAGGTAAAATCATCAACCGTTCAACCAAAGAAATACTTAAAGAACTTAAATGACAGGCATGATGAAGAGGAGTGCAAAACATCTGTTGCTTACACAGAAACCAGTTGCTCAAAGGCTATATAATAAACTAGTACACTTGACTTCACCTTAGAAGATACTCATCAAAATTTCTTTTTTTTTTTTTTCTTTTTAGGAAAATGTATGTCATTTGCCATCAAATATGGTATATAAAATAAGAATATAAGCATGAAAACAGAATATGCTGAAACTACTGGAAAAAGGCAACCATTACAAATACCAATTACTGCATGCAAAGCAAGACATAACTGATACTGGGAAAACATTCAATGTAATACAAGAAAAGAAAGGTCGTCCAGAAGAAGAAGTCAGAAAAAAGTTTTTTGAGCATGATGAGTCATATAAATATAAATGACAGGAAAATCTTTGCTGACGGATCAAAATCAGAAGGTGGAGTGGGACGTGCAGTTACCAGACTCCTCATCCATGTTCACCACTGAAGCAACAGCCATAGTTGATGCTTTAAATCTTGCATCTGATAAGAAATTTAAATCCACAGTAATATATTGTGACTCAAGGAGTGTTTTAGAAGCCCTACATTCAAAAGGCTCAGGAATGGCTTTTTTATCTTTCTGTTCACCACAAATCAGTTAAGTTTTGTTGGATTCCTGGGCACACTGGTATAGAAGGGAACGAACTGGCTGATATTAATGCGCAAAGGGTGCTGCAAGATGTGATTTCTTAACTAGTAAGGTGCCACATTTGGATATGCGTCCAGTTATTAAAGGATACATTCATAAAAAATGGCAGCAGAGGTGGGCTCTCTCCATTTTATCCACAAATAGGAAGTACAGAAATATCAGAAAAAGTATTGATTTTTGGAGTTCGGGTTTTAATCATAACAAGATTCGGTTTTAATCATAACAAGATTCGAGATCATCCTAACACGGCTTAGGATTGGCCATACCCACTTCACCCATAGTTATATTTTTGAGGGAGCCCCAGTTTGTGCTCACTGTGGTGATCAGCTATCTGTTGAACACATGCGGGTGCACTGTCCTAGATTTAATCGCCTTAGGGCAAAATACTTATTAGCAGGGAAGACTGTTTTATAAATTTTAAATGTTGATGTTGAGGTAGATAACTGTATGGGTTATCTGAGAAAATCTGATCTTTTCAACAAGATATAATTTAGTAAATTTATTAAAGGTTTTTCATATTTATTTTATATACTAAGGATGTACAGTATTTTAAATACAAAATTTACATAAATATTTATTTTTTATGGTTTTTATCTAATATCATTCTTCATTTTTTACGTTCATATTTTAACCGAATTTTACTAGTACAGTACAGTATGTTATCATTCACCTTTCTCATTATCAATCACATCATTAATTTATATATCTCATCTTCATCGTTGCGCTGAATAATCCTGATGGTTCCGGCGCTTGGTCTTCAAGACCTAAATTTCATAATCAATCAAAAGAAAATACTGAGGAAAACAGCATTACAAAGGAGGTAAATAGACAACTTTTCCCTTACTCCTAACTACTGACCAGCTTGTGCGTTAGTTAAACAAAAAAAATATTACAATATCGCATCAATATCAAAATCAATACACATGGAAGTAAAGAAATAAATACTGCACAACAAAAAAAAGCAAAATTATAATTTCAAAATACTGGCTGTAAACAATCTTAAAAGTAATTTTAATATTCACTAACTTACGGAAAAAGGGGGGAAAACAGATTAGCTGGACAATGCTGAAATTAATGAATTGAAAGTGGATTAATTTGGAATAATTCTTGCCTATAATTGAAGCAAAGCTTGGGAGACTTGATGAAATTAGTTACAAATCTTGATAAAATTGTCTAGGTATATCTCTTATACTTTTTTGTCTTGAAGACTTAATAAAAGGCAGTTAGGGAAAATGCAACCACAATCTGGAATAAAAATTGGTGACGGTTTTGATGTAAAAAAAAAATATATAAATCTATGGGGAAAATCAAACTGAAATGAAGTATGTAATTCAAGAATAAAATGTACAATACACTCACTTATGCAGGCTAAAACGAGTCAATACGGCTGCATAGCAAGAATAAGTGAATATATCATTAAGGAGACAATGTTTCAATATATCAATATATGCAAAGTATAAAAAAGAATATAAACAATATACCATAAAATCAATTATATTCAAACACAAAAGAGAAAAGTAAAACAGCAGGTCGGAGAAAAGAAACATGTCTAAATGAGACACCGGCCAAAAGGTAAACTGTGTAGAATTAAATACGTACCAACTTGGTGGGCGGTGCTTCCGCCCTTACCATAGGAAGCCATTACCATAACCGCCCTGCAAAAGTTTATCGGCCGGTTTTCCAACTTGCTGAAAGTTAATCCCATATGTAAAGACCTCAGGTTCGTATGTTAGGAAAAATACAAATCACTGTAAAATTTTGTCACTATTGCAAATACAAAGTTAAGCTTACTAAAGGTAAACAAAAATTTCTCTAATAAATAGAAAATCCTAATAAACTGAAGCAAAATCAGAGAACTTAATCTTAAAAAAAAAAAAAAAGGAACGGAATATAAAATTTAGGCCGAAGGTTAAGCGCTGGGACCTATGGGGTCATTCAGTGCAGAAACTGCAGGTAAAAGGTTTTAAAGGTTTAACAAGAGGGAAACCTTGCAGTGCACTAAGAAACAATTGTTAGGAGAGGTTGGAGAAAAAGATGAAATGAAAGAATATGAATGGAGGTACAGTAAAAGGAATGAAAGGGTGCAGCTAGGGGCCAAAGGCATGCTGCAAAGAACCTTATGTAATGCCCACAGTGCACCAAGTGAGGTGCACTCATGGCACTACCCCTTAGGGTGACAAACAAAAAGGAGAGTAAGGTAAAGACCTCATATGCTCTAAAAACTCTTGTAACTAAACTTATGGGTACAGCATAAAACTTAGTAAAAACTTGTGTACAATACTAATTTAGCATCAAAATAACCAACAAACACCTTTGGCACCAATTAACAAAATTAGCCCCTAAACCCCTTCAATGGGAACACATCAATGTCGTCTTAATGAAAAAGACCACTGTAGTGCAGTTCAATTCTTACAAATATTACTAGCTTTTTCAGGAAACTGATCAATTGGTTTCAAGTCTTCAGATGTCACAACTAACACAGTCATTGACGTCAATCATTTCACAACATACTAGACCCCAACTTGAGCTACAAAGAGAATGTGGATCCTTCCCAGTGTTAATCCTGAAAGTGTTGCACAGCTTACTTGGTTAGCCTATACATCTATGCTGTGGCACAACTAAAAACAACAGGTACCAAGATGCAATAAGGAAAATCAACTTTGTGCAAAAGCTGTAATACCATGTACATTACTGTATTAGGTCATTCAAAACTAGACTGTTCATTCTTATAAATTTAACGTGTAAATATTCAAGATGGCTGTAAAGAACAGAAGGCTGGTTATAACAGTATAATGTTAATAGCAACATCTAACAACAGTTGAAAGGTTAACAAATATATTCACCATGAGACATCAAAAGAAATGACAAATTTTGAAAGTAATTTGTATTTTCCCTAACATACAAACCTGAGGTCTTTACATAGGAATTATCTTCAGCACAAGCTGGAGCAGGCTGTTCTACACACCAAGGAAGGTTGTTCGGTAGTTGAACTACTGGTGGGAGGGGTGAGGGGTACCCTCACCACCTCCCTTCGCTGAGTTGCACAACCACTTGCCTTATAGCCCAGGAAACAGAATGAGGGGTGGCTATAGGTGGGCAGTGTATGTAAAGACCTCAGGTTTGTATGTTAGGAAAAATACAAATTACTTTCAAAATTTGTCATTTATTCCTACATGAATACAAACCCTGTCTTTACATAGGAAGACTTACTGATGGGTGGGAAGATGAGTAAGCTTCATAACTGACTGGAGGTTCACCTCACCTAAGACTTTTTCCTGGTCGTGTAATGTCGAGCAAAGGAAGTACAGTAGTCCCATGCCTCTGATCAGGTGAACAATTGTGTGCTTGATTGTCAGACTTCCGGGCTTTTCAAAGTAAAGGGTTTGGAAGCAACATTACTTTGAAAAAGTAATGTACGGTTGGAAGAACCCTATGTCAGAGACATTAAAGCTAAGATAACCAATGGTTTAGTTTTATTGCCAATCCCTCTCTCCCCCCTTGCTAGAGAGAGGGCAGGACTTGCTACTACAGAATTAGATCATAATGATGGAAGAAATAGAAAGGTTGGCTACTCACCTGTATCTGTGTCCCCCCAGCACATGACAGCTTAACAACCTATCCTCTGCCCGCCGGAAGAGGAGAGGTACGAGAAAGGGAAAGAAGGGGAGCCAGTCACACACACTCGCTCTCACTTCTATGACCGTACATCTTAAGACCAGATGCTACCTGTCCCGCTAGGGAAACTGGATGAGCTACACAACTTGTTGAGCAGCCACCACAAGACCCAAGGAAAAGGTGTCCAAGGGCAATGTCCCTCAGGTAAAAGGAGGTGAACGTTGTCTGATGCAACCACACTCCTGCTCTCAGCACCTGACTCACCGACAGGTTCTTCTTGAATGTGGGGGACGGAGCGCTGCCTCTGACCTCGTGAGCTCTGGGCCAGAATGTACCCGAATCCTTTTCGTCTGACATTGAATATGCCTGCTTGATAGTCTCACAGAGCCAGAAAGAGATCATGTTCTTGGTCCTGCCAGTGCTAACAAAAAGTCGTCGACACACAGGCCTAAGCTGTTGAGTCCTTTTATGGTAACACTGCAGCACTCTACCTGGACAAAGTAGCACCTCGTCTGGTTCATTACCTACAGAGTCCTCTGGGGATCGAAAAGGACTTGAATCTCACATCAAGAACTGATGGACTCTGAGTCTTTGCTAAGAATTCCAGGACAAATTCAAAAGAAACAGATCCCCATCCCCTCAAGTGTTTAACATTATAAGAAAGACCATGGAGTTCGCCTTCTCTCTTCGCCGATGCCAGGGCAAGCAGAAATACAGTCCTGAGGGTCAGACCCCTGTCTGATGACTCTCGTAGACCCTCGTAACATGCACGAGTCAATCTTCGAAGGACGAGAGTCACATCCCACTCAGGGGGCCCAAGTTCCCTTGGGGGGGGCAAGACTCTTTGAAGCTTCTTATCAGCATGGAGATCTCCCTTGAGGAAGAGAGGTCTATGTCCTTTAGATGTAAGATTAGGCCCAGGGCAGCTCTGTAGCCCTTAGTTGCTGAGACAGAGAGATACTTCTCTTGGTGAAGGAAGACAAGAAAGTCCGCTACCTGCTGAATAGTAGCTCCAACCTGAGAGAAACCCCTTCCACAACACTAACCACAGAAGATGGCCCATTTCCCTTGGTAGACGTCTGCAGATGATTTCCAAAGATACCCAGACATCTCTGATGCTGTTCGGTGAGAAAAGCTTCTCAATTGCAGGAGGCGCTGAATAGTCTCCAACCATGAAGGCACTGGGACTCTACGGACTAGTGGAACCTCTACGTGGGGTTGGCAAAGGATGTTGTGCCAGGGAGGAATTTCCCTCGGTGCCTTGGACAGCAGAGCTAGCAGTTCAGGGGACCACTCGGCATGTGGGCATTTGGGAGCCACCAGGGTCATTTTGAGGTATATGATGACCATTACCCTGTTGATCACCTGACGAATAAGACAGAACAGAGGAAAAGCGTACGTGTCGAGATTGTCCCAAGGGTGCTGAAAGGCGTCCTTCGCTGCAGCCTAAGGGACTGGGATGATGGAGCAGGACACCGGCAACTTCCTGTTGTGGCGGGTTGTGAAAAGTCTATTACTGGATGCCCCCAAAGGTTGAACAATCTCTCATTGATGTCTGGGTGTAGAGACCATTCTGTACCTATCACTTGACCCTAATCGCTGAGTTTGTCTGCCACTGCATTCCTCTTGCCTGGGATGTGTCTGGCTGACAACTCCACTAAGTGTGCTACCGCCCACTTGTGTACTTGCACTGTCAACTGCTGAAGCTGAAGAGACACTATACCCCCTTGCTGGTTGACATATGCCACTACCGTGGTATTGTTGCTCATTCGTACCATAGTGCCCCATCACTCAATCCTGGAATTCTTGGAGAGCTAAGAAGGCTGCCTTGAGCTCCAGGATGTTGATGTGGAAGTGCTTGTCGTTTTGGTTCCATACCCAGGAGGTTAGTAACTCCTCCAGGTGTGCACCCCATTCCTCTCTCGAAGCATCCGAGAACAGCAGCATCTCGGGAAGAGGAGTGTGAAGCTGAACTCCTATTATGAGGTTCCTGTCATCTAGCTACCAGGCTAAGTCCTGTCTCACCTCTCTTGAGAGAGGAATGGGAAGGGACGGTGGATCCCTTGCTTGAGACCAGAACTCCTTCATTCTCCATTGGAGGGAACGAAGGTGAAGCCACCCATGAGGGACCAGCTTCTCCAAAGACGACAGATGACCTAGAGCAACTTGCCACATCTGAACTGGTTGTTCCAGTCAGGACAGGAATGATTGCGCTGCCTCCCTGAACCTGCTAACACGGGAGTCTGAGGGAAAGATTCTCACTGCTGCCGTATCTATCAGCATGCCCAGGTAGTTTATCCTCTGTTTGGGTATGAGATCTGACTTCTCAAGATTTATCGCAATGCCCAGGATGCGACAAAACTCGAGAAGGCGATTTCTGTCCTGGAGCAACTTCAAACCAGAAGACGTATCCCATGTGAATAGGCCCAAGTTAAAACATGGGTGAACACTCTTGTGAACACCTGGGGAGTGGTTGAAAGCCCGAAACAAAGTCCATCCCCTGATACTTTCTCTACGAGGGAGATCCTGCTGTAAAAGCCCAGACACCGATCTGTCATGACCCACAGCACCCTTCTTCAGCATCATCTTCACTTCGTCCTGAAGAACGAGGTCCTTCGGTGAGCCAGGAACATGTCTGTAGATGGACCGGAAGGTTGGTGAGAGGTGAAGGAGACTCAAAGGGAAGTAAATAGCCCACCTGAAGGACATTTACTACCCAGGTCTCTGCTCTGTGTTGCTGCCACATTGCCCAATGGCTCAACAGGCACCCCACCACCAGCGGCAGCATGGGAGGGGAACGCTGCCCCTAGCGTCCTCTTCCCTTCTTCTTCCCCCATACCTCCTCTACGTGGCTGGGCAGAGGACCAAAAGGGTTGCTGACTCACACCCTTCCCGACGGGGGCAGAAGAAGGCTGGGTGTTCCCACGAGGGACCTTGGGATTCTGGGGTTTCCTAGGACCCGTAGAGGAATGACCAGCCTGACCTGAAGGCCCGGAGGTCTTTGCCACCGCACGGTGGCCAAGGCAGTCATTGTCATCCGCTCTTCGACGATCAACCAAGGTGTCCACTTACTCTCTGTCAAAGAGAGAAGTGGAACCCAGCAACGGTCCATTCCTCAAGGTCAAGACTGACTCAGGACCAACAAACTTAGAAACTCAAAGAGAGAACCGCATCTCTCTTTTCATTGTCAAGTTTGCCCAAAGATTAGCTGTCTGGTGGGCTAGGTAGGTGATGGTCCTACCTCCATATAGGAATAGTCTGTTAAGGTTAGCCACTTCTTTGTTGGTGAGCGACGACGAGGAAGTGATCACCTTGGCTACTGTGGTGGACCAATGGTCCATCCAAGAGACTGCTTGAAATGCTGCCACAGCAGTCGTTTCCAAGGCTGCTGACTGCTGATGCAAGAGGGAAACGCCTTCCGCATGGAGCTGCTCCAATGACAGACCCGGACCAAGACAAACTAAGTCAGGTCAACCTGTGCTGTCGGAATTGACCTTTCTGAGGGCTTATAGAATTTCTTCTGATGAGGAAGAGGAGGAGGAAGTAGCTTGAACAAGCAGCTGGCCCGAAGTGAGTTCTCTCTCCCAGAGATGAGAGAGCTCACCTGGCCCAGGACCAACTCAGCAAGCTTCGACCATGGTAACTCTATGGAAGGTGGGGATTCCTTGCGTGGTCCAACCAGTGCTTCTAGACCTGAAGGAACAACCTCATCAGTTGGCAAAGTCTCTTCCCCTAGATTGTTGTGCTGACGAATCAGTTTAACAATCTCAAAGTAACCTCTGCAGCTTGGGGGTGTTCACGTCCTTGGGGAGGGGACCTTCTGGCCCTTCCAAGTTGCAGTCTTCCCGAGCTGTTCTCTCTGCAGGTGAGAGACACTCCTCAGAACCCCTATGACCTCTCTAACGCCCAAGTATAAGTCCGTTCCAGTCCTAAGACCAAACTGCAGGTGTACGTAGGGCTACGATGGGAAACCAATTCCCAATCATCAACCCGGGTCCTGTCTGTTCCACTGCTCCCAGAATATCTCCAGGAGATTGAAGGAACAGGTGAGAGGGCCTAGCACCCTTCCTGAACCTACTGGAAGCTGAAGTCCAAGCAGGAGAAGAAGGCTGTGAAGAATTGTCAACCCATGGGGACAATTGATGCACAGGTCTGGGAAAGCTCCTGTCAAGCAAAGGTGAATGGGGGCTGTCCCTGGGGGAAGAGCACACACTCCCGCAAACGTGCTCTAAAGCTATCCAGAGGAGAGTGGGCCCTTTCACGCAAATAGGACCCACCACCAGGAGAGCGACTGTGCACTGTCAGGCAGGAGTGTGGGCTGCCCCAACGATGTGTTGGAATCTTCTCTGAGGCCGAGGCCTCAAAGTGCAAAGATTGGGTGGGGGACCTCCTCCAAGCTTTGTCAGAAGTGCAGAGTCTATAGTTGGCATCAATGTAACAGGACCCTGGCCTCCGATCAACAGAGGCGTGGTTCGTAGGAGCCACTTCTCGGTTCATCAGAGTTGTAGGGGTGGGAGTACTGTACACTGTACACTAACTCTCTCTGTCGGCCACGTCCCGGTTCGGAGACCGTGAACACTTACCGTAGCCGCGTAGGTCCATGGGAACTCTGGCAGAAGAAGCTTCAGTGACATGGGTAGGGAAGATCCGCACAAGGATCATCCGAGACACAGTGTGTGATGGATGATGTTGCTATACGGGGATCCACAATGGGGATGAGTTTCCATGACAAATTCTTGGAGTCATGTGCGGCAGGTTCTTTACCAGACATAGGAGACGTTCGTTGTATGGAAACGGTGCCCTGGAAGTTGGTGAACATGGGGAAACCACATACACAGACTTGGCTCATGGAAGCCGCATCATGGCTGGTCCGAGCATGCGCTGCTTCTGTGGCTTGGGTGTCCACGGAGACCTGAGACGTGGTTTCTCTGTCCGGGGACAAGGGAGAATCGTAGAGAGATCCCAATGCTTCTTCTGTGGAAGAAGACATGCCTTGAGAGGGCCGCTGGGCCTTCAGAAGTTACGGTCAAGAGCAGCAACCTTTAGCTTCCTCGGGTCTGTCCACATAATGGGACCCTTGGAAAGAGAAGGGGAGGAGGTGAAGACGAACACAAAAGGGGTCTCATCTTCGATGTCTTCTTGCGGTCGCGCTTGTACTCCTCAGCAACTCGTCCAGGGGGAGATCCTTGGTGTTGGAGGGGGCTTAGAAGTTGAAGGAACAGAGTGAATGAGAGATGGAGCTGTGACCGTAGTGGAAGTTCCTCTGGACCCTGTGACTGAAACCGTAGCTCCAGTCACCAAAGCAGTCGAGACAGGAGATAATTTTGATGCACTAAGGTGCATGATCAAACCCAGCACCAATGGCTCCCCAGGAAGACCAAGGGAGGGCCAGAGGTCTCTCAAGTTCCTGAATCGTCTTCCCTATCTCTCCCAGACCTGCAAAAAATGGGTTAGTAGTGGTTGCTTCCCTTTGCCTGGGGGAAGATTGTTCTCCCCCTGAAAAAACAGAAGCCCTTGAGCAATTGTGATTGATCTCCACCCTCCCCCATGAACCACTCATTGCCGAAGCAATAGGGGAACGCGGGAGAGTGAACTCTTTCCTAGAAGAGGTAGCAGCAATGGGGAGTCGCATGGGAAGAGACAGGGAGCTATCCAGTGTCCTCGTTGGAGAATATCCTTCTGAGGATGGACAGGCAACCCTCCCGGATTTCCTCACCAGCAAACTGCATCCACTGCTCCAGAGACCAATTATGAAACTTCGTACAAGTTCTGTATCAGTAATGGAGCACACTTTCGCATTATTAAGTGCAAACGGTGTGCGGGTCAACTTATGGATGAAAGGAAGCAATTGCAACGTCACTTCCCTACACCAGGGCACAGACAGGGTAAAGGATTAGATGATTATTGGGTCTGCATTGCAAGGACCACAAAAACAAGAATAGATATAACAATGTATCAGTATAACAAAGAACAGCACAACAGGTAAAAACCGTGACGAAGTGCAGAGAACAGCCGGCAAACATAGGGCAGAGGAAGGCGAAGAAGCGCATTCGCTCTGAACGAAGGCTATAAGGCAAGTGGTTGCACAACTCAGTGAAGGGAGATGGTGAGGGTACCCCTCACCCCTCCCACTCGTAATTCAACTACTGAACAGCCTTGTTGTGTAGAATAGCCTGCTCCAGCTCGCGCTGAAGGTAATTCCTATAAAAAGACTGAGGGTTTGTATTCATGTACGAATAAGACATTTGCAAGAGGAAAAACTACACCAAAGAAAATAAGTTAAATTTTTCATACAAACCCATCAATCATAGCCTACTTCATAGTGTCTAGTAGAAAAAAAGCACCATTATAGCTAAGAATGACTTTATGCAAGCATGCCTCTAGCCTTTTGGTCAATAATAACTTGCTTTAAAAGTCTGTCACATAAACTGATTGTGACAATTATCAAAAAGTGAACAGTTAGGTATTTTCTATGACAGGTTTCTGGAACAGAACAGAATATAGAATTTACGCCAAAGGCCAAGCGCCGGGACCTATGAGGTCATTCACCGCTGAAATGGAAATTAATAGTACTAAAAAGGTTTGAAAGGTGTAACAGGAGGGAAACCTGGCATTGCACCATGAATCAATTGTTAGAAGAGGGTGGAAAGTAAGATGGAAGAAAGAGAATATGAACGGAGGTACAGTGAAAGGAATGAAAAGGGTTGTAGCTAGGGGCCAAAGGAATGCTGCAAAGAACCTCAAGTAATGCCTATGGTGCACCGCATGAGGTGAACTGATGGCACTAACCCGCTACAGGGATGACAGGTTTCTTTGAAAAAATGAGTTTTATATTCATCGGTTAGACAACCCATCAGTAATTATTAACCTGAATAATAACAGTAGTTGGTGGGAGGTAGAGAAGTTGTGAATATCAGCAAAGAGGAAAGGAACAAACTGTCTAATGAGTTTGTAGCCTGAAGGAAGGCTTTCCTTGGTGAAGGAGACCATCTACATATGCTAATACTGTACTTAGGCCAGACTGGCAAAGGGGACAGTAGTGCAACTTTAATACTGGCCATTTGTGTCCTGCTGACAAGTCAGGAGCAGAAGGCCAACATCCAGAGGAGGCGACTGCCAAACAAGGAAAGCAGCTAGGTCACACACCATAGTGATGCAACAGCTAACAGGTAAGCATGCTTCATAGAAAAATGACAAAGGAACAATCAAAAGACACTGCTCATAAGAGGCCCAAATAAGACTTGGAGGGCCATATAAACATCCTCCAGAGCAGCTGGATCACCCTGTGAAAAAGCCCTTGAATGAAGTGCTAGAGGACAGCCCGAGTAGCTTTTTGACTAAATCAGTACACTTCTGTTTAGATTTGAAATCTGAATTCTAGAACTGATCTAACTCAGCCATGAGCGTATGTAAAGAATTGCCCAATACTTTTAATGAAGAGGAAAACTTTGGAGAATTTGTCCTAAACAGAGTTTTACATGTAAAAAAGGATTTTGACAAAGGAAAAATCTATTTCTGGGGAGGGGCCCGTGTCACCCGGTGAAATAATCCATTCAGCACTTATTTCTAGGTAATTCCGTTGCTAGATACCAGAGAAAAGCTAAATGTAAAGCTGGGGTTACTACCCCCAGAGCGAGCTCCAAGAAATGGAGTCGTATATGGTAAAGGGTGAGATTGTCACAATCACGGGACCCTGCCCTATAAAGATTCCCAATGTCAAAAGTCCCAACGAGAGAGGTGCCGATACAAGCCCATGCACTACTCGTGGACTGTACACAAGGCAACACTAGTTACATTCCATGTTAGCACCCACCCCACTAGAATGATGTTTACCATGGGAGGGAGAGAATGAAAAACAGGGGTGGGTCACCGGGTGACACGGGCCCCTCCCCAGAAATAGATTTTTCCTTTGTCAAAATCCTTTTTCTGGATCGGGGACCCGTGTCAGCTGGTGAAATAATAACAGAGAAATAAATATCATTCTTATGCTATTAAAGACTTTAGAGACATTGAAAACTAGGGGAGAATTCCACCCTGAACATTAGTAAGGTCCTCGAAATTCATGTAATGAAAATAATGTAAGTGGCCACCATCTAAGAGCATGAGCTTTGGAATTGAACCTGAATAGGCTTTTATTAAGAAAATACTTGCTGCCTAATAGCAGATACAATGACAGTAACCCCCCCCTCTTTCCAAATAAAGAGAGGACCTGACAAAATTGCGAGGTCCTGTCTAAAAAAGCCTGTAAGGAGAAAACTGGGCACAGAGACAGACCTTGTGAAAGGGGAGTACTTTCCAAGGTGACCACCGAAAATGAGGACCTTCAACTGTAGATAGAAAGTTAGGGTGAGGAATTCGCAACACTACCCCTGAGTGGGGAAACCAAAATGGTTGGTTCCGCTAGACAGGGCAGACAGTACAGGAAAACTAACACTAGAAGCTAAGTTGATTAAAAATTTGGGTCTTCCCCAACAAGGAAAGGTAAGAACAAGATGATTGTTTGTTACCGAAGCTAACTCCGATACATTACTCAAAGACCAGGAAACCGAATGTGGACGGAGTACTGGTCTCAGACGAACACAGACCTTAGGGTTGAAAGTTAAGGGCCTGTGAGTCTGGTTCCAACAAAACACTTTCCTTGGGGCCAATGCGGCTGCATCATTACTGTAGCTTCAAAAACTATGTGAAGAGTGCTAGTTACTTAACTGCAGAACCATACTGCAGTAGAGTAGGATCCCTTGACTGATTTTAGGAAAACAGTAATAACAGGACCAACATCAGTTTCCTCCTAAACTGTAAAATTCACAAAGACCACAAAGCCAGGGCACCAGAACTTTGAGGAGGCTGACGCAGGCTGAGTTTATACCAGCCGTGGCGGTTTGATAGTTTGTGGCTGAATTGGGTTGCAAACAGACCCACTTCTAGGTCCAGGAAAAGATCACAAGACTACCTGAATAACGCTCCGTCTAAGGACTATTCCAACACCAGGGGGGAGGCCCTGGATAGGGAAAATGTAGTGACCTTTTGGACCCCTACGAGAAGGGTGGCAGACAGAGGCACTTGTGTCTGTTGGTTATGGAGAAGAATGAACCATAACCTGAATGATGCAACTCGAGTTCGAACCCACTTGTTTACGCAGCGCACTATTGCTGCTTTGTTCAGAACCAGCGTAAAATGAATCCTCTTGGGAGGAAGAAGTTTCCCAAGGACAGGAAGACTGCCACAGCCCTCCAAAGCGTTGATATGGAACTGCCGGAACGTGACCGACTAAGTTCCATGTACTTCATGGGGCCAAAAATATCCACCCCACCCGCCAAGAGAGGTGACGGTGTGGAATACTGAGGCCGGAGGGGAAAGCTGGAGAGGAACTGACTTCGATAAGCTCTGACAGTTGTTCAAGGCCAGAGGCCATTATTCAAACAGGAGGAATCAGGGAGACACGTCCCTGACTCCGCCATACCCCGGTTATAAACACCAGCTTTGACTTCAGAAGGAGAACCGTCACTGAAGCAAACTGGAGAGAGCCCAAGACCTTTTCTTGGGCACGGCGAGAGGTATGCTTGTGTTGATGAAATGTTTGGTTGCCCTTGCCATCTCTTTCCGCTTCCACTGGATTCACAACTACTGAAGGCTACCCTCCGGAATCAGGTGGGATTCCTTCCTGTGTACTTAGAAGCCCAGAGACTCTAGAAAACCGATTATAATGACCGGCACCCTCAGGCAATTCCCGCTGGGTGCCCAAATGAGCCAGGCAACTAGATATGCGGCTAGCATAACCTCCTAATACCGGAGCTGTTGAACTACGGTATTGTTCAAACTGGCAAAGATTCTGGGGGCTGCATTGAGGAGGGCATGAACCTGAAGGGGTACGCCTGCTCCCTGAGTCTGAATCCCAAGAAGGGATAGAACCTTCCTGCAACTAAGATGTGAAAGGAAGCGTCGGAAAGGTCCATAGAGGTGGTTACGGCTCCACGGAGCAGTAGGATCCGAACCTACAAGACTGTAAGCAACCGAGACTTGCCCCATTGAATGAGGAAAATAAACGGGACACGCCCGGAAAAACTTTCCAGTGGAAGGGAACTTCCTTGGCAGACTGAAAAAGCCTGACAGGCCATTCACAAAGTCCTCCAGATCCCGGCTGGTAACTGACCGAACCTGATTGGGGGAGGGGGACAAACAGTCCAGCTCCACCCCAGGCCTTGATAACTATACTCTGGGCCCAGGGACTGAAGTTCCAGTGGCCCCGAAAATGGTACAGCCTTCCACCCATATGAGAAATACTACTGGGAGGAGGCTTGATTGCCTCCCCTGAAGCGTATGCCTTCCCAATTTCTCGGAGAGGAGCAGGATGCTTCCCTGCTCCTATGATAACCACGAGGTTCAGTGCCTCTGGTAGAATGTATTGGAATAGATATGGTTAAAAAATCACCTTCATATGTAGGTTAAAAATTGTTCAAAAGTGCTCTGTAAGTGAGACATGTAATCCTATACAATGTCCTAAATTTCTATAACATAATTAGAATACAATTCGACATGGTCTTTAAAGTGATGACTGCCAGATAAATCTTGTTAGGTAGGTAGCACCTTCTTAGTCACTGCCTTATTATTCTACCTATTCTGGAATTTATCAAGAGCTGGTCATTTGAAATATAGTTACTAGCTGATCATGAGCAAAAAACCTAGAATTCGTTGAAAAATTTTTTTGCAACGCAATCTGTGACTTCATTTTCAATGAGTTCTAAAAACATTACGCGGTATATAAAACCCTTTCTAAGGCATGTACTTGACTGGATACTGTACAATATTTGACATCTTTTTGAAGCAAATATCTGATTCAAGAAGGTAATTATTGGTTTCCTCCTGTAAACTGCAGAGTATTACAGAACACGAGACTAAACTTTTGAAGGTGCAGCTGTCAAATGTGGCATGGCAAGGTAGTGAAAACTATATAGTATTCTAACCTGAATATATATGGGCCTAGACTGCTACCTGTCTAAGGTGGGGTAAGGGCAGGATTATCCACAATATTAACACTGCAGTTCTTATCAATGTTTAGCTCATATTGAAAGTTAAGGATTAAAAGAGTGGGTCTCTTTTTACTGAATGCTTTAGTTTGAATGAACCACAAAAGTTTTTCCATTCCAAACCTTTGTGTATTGTTAGTTTCTAAGAAGAACGTAAGATCATACTTCTGCTAAAATATGTTATCCGACTAATCTACTTTTGTAATGTATAGTTGATGTAAAAAAAATGGCCTAAAAATTGGAGCTTCATCTCAAGCTCCAATTGAGTTTGAGTTAAGTGTCATGAAAATAATTTGTGATGCTGGTCACATACAATCCCATAAACTTATTTCTGATAATTTAATTTTAATGTACAACCCTTTTCCCTTTAGGAAATTTGAGACCTGCAGACCAGTTGATCAGTCTTATGTATAGATCAATTCAAACTCTTACTTGAGTTTTGTTTGTTTTACTGATAAAAGGTGAATTAATGATTTTTGTATGTGCTTCCATGTTATTGTACATCTCTGGAAGTTCATCAACTTCCAAGAGGTACCTCACAACGAATCTGCCATATCTAGTTTTAATCTGAATAAAAAAAGCAAGCCACAACAACACTGGATGCTAAGATTTAATTGAAACATGAAAATGTAGGCCAAAGGCCAAGCGCTGGGACCTATGAGGTCATTCAGTGCTGAAAATAATGTTGAAACTGTTGGGCGAGGTTGGAAAGCAAGATGGAAGAAGAATATGAATGGGGATATAGTAAAAGGAAAGTGGTTGCAGGTAAGGGCCAAGGGGAAACTGCTAAAGAACCTAATGCCTACATTGCACCACATGAGGTACAATGACAAACCTAATGCCTACATTGCACCACATGAGGTACAATGACAGCACTAAGCCCCTAAGTGGCCTAGGATTTAAATATGGCGGCATGTTTGGATTTTAAGTATTGAAAAAATTATGTTACACTATAACAATCCTCTAAAACTATATACATACTCAAAAAATTAAACCTTGCCATATTACTGTCATTTAAAACTAGCACGCGTCTAGATTCTTATCCACAAAACCTTTTTGCGTATTTAAAATCTATTGACTCATCCACATCAAATTACAACTGTAATTGTAATTGTGGGAAACCCTAATTTTCAATGGCTTTGGTCTGGTTAATATTCTTATTCATTAAAAAAATTCCACCATACCTAAGTTATACAACCTAGACAAATTCCTTTTTTGGCATCAAGTTCTCTCTCTCCCTGATATATACTGCTGACCTAGGCTACATTACTTTGAGTCTGAATAAAATGTGAGTAAGCATTTCTAGATATACGTCTCTTAAAACGCAGCAGGATACAAAATCAAATCTATCTAATATCTGTTCTTTCATGACTCAGCCAAGTAATTTTTATTTTCTATCTAGTGTAATGCACAACTACCACCCAGCACTCCCTTTAGTCTCTAATGTTGGTCTAACAATAATTTACTTCACAAAATCTAACGCAGAATTATTTTGAGATTTTTGGTGGAACTATTCAGTCTTTTATGAATTACCGTTTTTTAAATTATGTTGGCAAAATTACAGCTAAAACCTGAATGCAAAGACCCTGAATGCCTAAGGGTTATAGGAATACCTTCAATACATACATCAAAAAATATGAAAATCGCACAAAAACAGCATCTGAGAAAAACACAACACAGAAGCATAAAATACACGCACATGAATATAACAAGCAACAGAAATTACAGTTCATTCCTAAAATATCTTTGGAGAAGGCAAAGAGCTTATTCAATCTTCAAACTAAGCTTTATTCATAAACTCTACCTCAAGCTTGCACCTTTTACTGATACATCAATCACGTGCATGCACACTTCAACCCTCCGCTCTTGTTAATATGAGATAACTTATTACCTACCCAGAACATTATTTCCTTTCTAACAGCAAAACCTTTAATCCTGATTCCTTGCATTACAATCCACCCAAATCCACATTCCCCCAAGAAATCCTTGAATAAAATCTTTTAAGGAAAACAATTGTGCAATAACATAAGAACATCTAGGATGTCCTTTAATTTTGGGACTTTACTACAACATCCTACATGCAAATCAGTTATTTTGGAACTATTTATGTGAAACACATGATTACTAAGGCTTATTGAAATGTTTAAAGAGTACAAACACTTTATTACTACATTAAGTAAGCACAGCATACAATGAAAGCCCCAAAACGAGCTATCATAAATTCTGAGGTGGTGGTGTAGCTGTTATGGGAGTGCGAAAATGATCGCTTTATAAGGGGCTCACCAGATACCACTATTTGTGGTACAGATGCCTACACTCACTTCTACACTAATGATATAAGCTTAATACTAAAATTACACCATCAATCACCAACGTATGTCTCAAATCACACTTAAATGTGATACAAGCTCATATTGCAATCAAGAAGGTGGATATACATACATATATATGCTGTATGTTTAAAAGCTTTTATATGTGTATACATAGTCATTACACATATAAACACATATAAATGCAACAGATATACAGTATATATATCAATGGTGTCCATGCATCATCAGCAGCCAAATAAATTCCATAAAACCAAGAACCTTCAGTTATTTATCACATTTAAGGCTTACTATTTTCATAGTTTTGTAGATAAACAATATCAGTCTTCAAGCCAACACCTATCACTTTTGCTTTTTTTCCATCAAACCATTTCAATAAATTAATACAGTAGCTAAGGTAAATTGAAAAAACAACACTGACATGTACTTTGAAAAATCCACAACTATTCTTTATATAGATACCTTAATGACAGGTTGCAAAAACTATACAAGTTATTGGGCTTCAAAGGCTCAGGTCTGGTGAATTATTGCATTGCAGTAATTTGCCAGAGGGGATATTGTTAAAAGGCCCTACTTCTGTAGTGGGCAGGGGCAGTTACAATGGTGGAACAGCTAAGAGAGGTGTCAAGGCTTGTGACTGAAGTCAAAACAAACTACGCAATACTGTGATGGATTGGGCTTAAGGTGAGTGGGGCCCAGCTCTCACCCAAACCACCACAAAACAGATTAAACAAGTGTGAGAGAGCACACCAAACAGGCCCCTTTCTCAAATACAAAATATCAATTTTGAATAACATTAATCAAGGCCTCAAATTCAATGATAATTGATAGGTGTACTGAATAAAAATATGACATAAAATTTTAAAATGTTAAACTAATCAGCAGCACACAATGGAAGGGAAAAACTTTTGGCAGCACAAAATTGTTGATCCTTTTTTAAATACCACTTCTCATTCACTTCTTGCAGTAGGTTACATTGCTTGATGAAAATGGGCAAATATGCCCCACTTTAAGTTATCAGGTTCACTTGGGCAGTTTTCACTTGATTGTAGATGTGCACTGTACACTTGTTTCATCTGTACACTTGTTGATCATCGCTTGGTACTATACCTTGCATGAACCACTACATTAGAGTGATTATGCGGGGTCCATCGCTGCGCTGACTGGAGATTGTTGTAGTTGTTGATGCCGAAGTTACTGACCTACCTGAGTCGTACATCATCCAGCGTGACTCATGTACCTAATGGACATGTACCTTACTAGGCATAATGCTAGTTATACCATGATTGGTATCTTTATATGAATTTTCAAGAAAAGTCTCTACTTAATACAGTCCATCAAATGGCACATCTGATACACATCCTTTATCCATTTAATATGTACAAATGTTATTCTTGTGTAATCCTTACCTTTGGACAAATGAAATAGGCCATCTAAGCAAAATAGTCTAAAATTTATTGGATAAAATTTTTAAAAATAACAGTCAAAAAGCTAAAACCTTTACAACTTAGGAGTCTCCTACATTCTACATCACAGCCAAAAGGTACAGAGTCACTTGCCTGAGGAACATAAATAATCAAAACTTCCTTTATCACAGGTAGGCTCGTCACTTACGGCATCAAATCCGTGTAAAATTCAGGTACGCCTCAGTCACGTATTACCGTCTCTTCGTGCATGTCTAACAAGAAACACTACCACTTCTCTTCCAATTTTGAGCAGACAATGAGACAAACTTTGTTAATTGTTGAACATCTGAATTTGTTAGGAGTCACAAGTTGTCCAGTGCATCCGATACATAAGTCCATGTTCCTTTAACCATTTGCATCCGATACGTATGTCCATGTTCCTTAAACCATTTTCAAAGTTAATATGTAATACATGAAGTCTACCGAGCTTCACTTACACAATTTATCATATACACTATCTCTTGCTTAGGCACAATATATTTATATATAAATTAAAGTTTCCTTAGCAATATTTTTAATCCTCATTGATTTGACCATCACCTTCTTCTTCTTGACCATCCCGAGTCTCACTTGGTTGGTCCATACTATCATCGAAGCCTTCGTTGGCTTGACCATCTCCGTCCCTATCAACTTGCTCTGGGTTTAAATTTTCATCTTGAGTTGTTATATTAGTTATATTCATACTTGCCTCTAAACTTATTTCATCAACACTTGGTGACAAAGCTTCTTGGTGATCTTCTGATTCCTCAAATTCCATGCGAGAGTCCTGCTCAGAAGAAAATGATGTGTTTTGAGGAACAGCAGGAGGTGGCATGAAATCTGCACCAAATTTATGTGCCTCTTGAGATGATGAATCAGCTGATGTTTCTTGAGGCATACTACTACTATGATCTTCAAACATATCTATTTCTTTTGTGGCATTAGGATGTACCTTAGCTGCACTACTTTCTTCTTGTTCATCTTTTGGTACTGGAAGAGAACTCTCCTCTTTGCCCTCTGTGTTTGTTTCTGATCTAACTTCTACAACTGAATCCTGCTTATTTACAATATCTGGGACAACTTTCTTTTCAGCATCTTGCTCTCCTTGATCCCATTTGGTATCTGATGATACTGGAGACTTATCAAGAATTGGATGATCCACAACAGGATGTTCAATATCAGCAACAGCTACTTCTGGCTTTTGTAGCTGATCAGTTACCATCGTTGTACTAGTTTCTGAACATTTTTCTGAGGGCTGATCATCCAGACTTTCAGTAGTCTTACTCAAAACAGCCTCCTTCACTTCAGTCTCTGCAGTTTCTTCCTTTGTTTTGGCATCCCAGCTCTCATCTTTCACCTCAGATTTTGAATGTGGTTCCTCTGTTCCTTGAGAACTGTTTTCGACACATTTTGGAGTAATGTCTTTTTCTTCTGGTTCTCCATCATTTTTACTAGTCAATTCTTTGGTTTCCATGGATTCTGCTTTATCCTCTTTTATTTCTTGTATTTCCATTGGTTGTTCCTTTCCTTCCTTGGCTTCTACTTTCTCCTTATCTGCAGCATCCATATCCTTCTTCCCTTCTGCATCTGCATTCAGTTTTGAATCATCACCTGGTTTATTTGTTTCATCAAAACTACTGGCTGCATTCTCACTCTGATTGCCAGATGCCATCTTTGCCCAAATATCCCAGCTATCGGGTTCAGCTTCCTCAGCTGCCATATTATTTTCATCTTCTCTCTGTGGACCCCACCTTGTTTCCCAAGGTCTCTTTTCATCTCTACGCTCAAACTCTCTGGGCCTTTCATCACGATACCTATTATTATCCCAAGGTCTATCCATATCTCGAGGTCTATCATCCCGATATCTGTCATCTCTGGGACGGCTATCCCTGGACCTGTCATCTCTAAAGCGATCACTTCTAGAGCGGTCATCTCTTGATCGATCATCTCTGTACCGATCCTCCCGATAACGGTCATCCCTTGAGCGATCATCTCTGGAACGTTCATCTCTGAAACGCTCATCCCTTGAGCGATCATCTCTTGAACGTCCATCTCGAGAGCGATCATCCCTTGACCTGTCACGCTCATCTCTAGATCTATCATCTCTTGATCGTTCTTCTCTTGAGCGGTCATCCCTAGAGCGGTCATCCCTGGAGCGGTCATCTCTTGGACGATCCTCTCTGGAAATGTCATCTCTGAAATGGTCATCTCGAGAGCGCTCCCTGTCAACATCACGTGTTCTGTCATCGCTTCTTGCACGATCGTCTCGGAATCGATCCATTTCACCTGGTCTGTCATCACGGGATCGATCAGTTTCCCAAGGGGGTCTATCTGGAATGCCATCTCTAAGGGCTTGAGGCCCTCCATGAGGATCATGTCCTTGGAACCTAGGACCTGGTCCATCCATCCAAATACCTGTGGAAGTTATTTCATCTCAATATGTGGAAGTCAATATCGTGAACTCCCATCTGCAATGGGATCTGTTATGATAATTAAATTTAATTGGCTTCTAACTTTGTTGCCTTATATAGCATAATTGCCCTTTTAAGGGCATTAAATTTATACCTTTTCAATTGAAATGTCATAAGTAACTAAAACAATTAAATCGCCTACCCCAAGAAAAGAGAAGAGCCGACTAACAATGACAGGGTTACACATTCACTATCTGTATCAAATACTTTTTGTATTTGAGATCAAATTTAAAAAATAACCACTGACTAAAGTTCACATCACTATTATTTAAAAAAATGCTTAAATAAAAATTAAAGGAAAAAGAGAAATTTAGCATTAATCCAAGAAGCATAATATAGTACCAAGAGGCATAATATAGCAATGTTTAAATCATAAGAAACAAAATACTATGTGTAACTAAAATACTACATTTACAACACAAATGCTTATTCTGTATGTAATGGACACCTCTATGAAATACTAACTTGGACGTTGTCCAGGCATTCCTGGGCCTCCAGGTCCATTTGGTCTTCCTCCTATTTCACCCATAAGTGGGGGTCGACCACCTAAAACTGACCCAAGTCCAATGGGAGGTGGCCCTAACAGTCCTCGGGGGCCAGTAAATCCTGGACCATGCATTCCTCTAGGACCAAATCCTGAAGGGAGAAGAAAGAGAAAACTGGATAAGAATACATGTAACAATAATTATTTTACGCAAGTTCAATGACACTACTAAAATGTTAATTTGCTTTCCAATAAGCTTGCCTGAAGAATTTTTTCTTATATGAGTGCTAAAATCTAAGGCAATGCAATGTTTAACAAATTGGATAGCTGCAAGTGCTAGGAGACCAAAGACCGGTTGAAAGTAGTGAAAAATTAATTGACCAGTCAAGGCAATGAGCTAAGGCCCTTATTTACTACCTACAGCTTGCCATGCAGTGTATATGATGACTGGGGACAAGTGTATAAAAAAAATCAGTCATTTATTGAAGTACTGAATAGCTAAAAAAAAAAATAATAATAAAAACTTAATTAGATTAGTTACATATTTAGATTAAAATGCAATAATTATTTTAATAAGGTGATATGACACTCTCAAAAAATCTTAATTAAACCCTATGTTTACCAACTAACCTAAAACTACCCTGTACTGTATCTTATTGCCAGCATTATGCTTTTCAGTGTACATATCTTGAGGAAAATAGGAATGCAAGATATAGGTTGGAAATAGTGATCAGAAACTTCACAATTCAACAAGAAGGATCCTTGTGTCATTCCAAGGGGAGGGAGTGGAGAGCACTTGGGTGGAAACTGTCACGGGTAGCAGGTCAAGAGGGAAGCAAATGATTAGATAGCATGATAAAGTGGAGGAGGATTTGAAGAAGGGTTCAATGGAGGGCAATGATTTTGACAGAACTAGCTGCAGACAATGCATCAAGGCAACGGAACCATTAGCTTAGGGACAGCAGTGCGGATGACGATTCTTGCTGTTATTCAGTGTTCAATAATTAAAAAGTAAAACACTGATAGAAACTTTTATAACCTTTCTATACTGATCACGGTATACTACACCAATTACATCCATCTTGAGCAGGGACTACTGTACACGAAATTACATCCATAATTATAAATTACTGAAGAACTTAGACAATATACACCAAGAGAATGAGTTTCATATCCTCAGGACTAGACAAAATCCAAAACTTCAGTATTAACTGTTATTAAATTAGTAGAAATTTAAATCAGCTTTCCATAAATCTTTGTACTAATGCAGAGAAATTGTTTATTCAAAACTTTTACCTCCTGATTTTGAGTTGTATATATCTGAGCCAGAAAAGTGTCACAAAAGATGTTGAACTGGAAACTCTTACATCTGGGGAATACAACATTTTCATTTGCATATGCTTAGTCTTTTTTATTTACTATATACTCTCCTAAAACAAATCTATGGCCTGGGTAAAACCTAGTTTTCATCTATACAAAAATCCACAAAGCATCTTACTATACATGGTACTTTTTATTCTTCATGCAATGAAATGTAAAAAAAAAAAAAAAAAAAAAAAAAAAAAAAAAAATGTTATCCTCTCACTGAATGCCTATATAACTAATACAGACAATTTCAGAATACTGATCTTCCAAGGAAAAGCAAAACTTGAAATTTACTCGCATAGAATTATTACGTTTCATGTATGGCTAACCACTGTAGTTTATGTAGACTACATGTACTGTTGTGTTGTAGTAAACTGCAGCAAAATTACCTTGATTACGTGACTTAATACGTAGCCTAGCTAGTTTTTCCATACAGAATACCTTTTATACCTTGATACAAAATCTAGTAATAAAGCGGCCGCAGAATACCTCATGAAAAACTAAAACCATTTCCTCTAGTTTTTTTTTTATTTAGACATCCATTCATATGAATACAATATTTTTTACTTGGGTCTGATTAAAATATTTTAATGTCATACACACCCACTGTTTGCATCATTAATTTAATTTTGAACGTTATAAAATTTCCCACAAAAAACCGTTCATGTCACATACACCACCTAAACACAAAGTAACAAGTGCAGAAAACCTGTTTCCTACGCAGAAGGTTTTACCTACAGTTTGCCTTGAGTGTTCTACACTGTAGACCCAAACTTTTTCAGTCTTCTGACCCTTATCATCCTTTACTGTATACCTACTCATCTGAACTACAACAATCATGAACACCCTAGGGGATGTAAATATGTTTGAGATCACTGGATATGTGCAGTCTCTGGCCTAGACATATTCAAGCACCATGTCCAAACTTGGCTGTTTAGGGAATAAGTTCACCTACTGGTTCAAAAAATATGAACTGTGTATCTAACATCATCATACATTTTTGGTAAAAACTCTTGACTGGTGACATTACAGTACAACATGCATTAACAGAATGTATAAAGTCTAAAAAGATAATTAGAATAAACAAATCCACAAGCCTATGGAATCAAAACAACTGTAATGCACTAAACTGCAAGCAACAACCTAAAAATGTTTTTCAAAGCTCCCTGCAACTACCAACTCCAACTAATACAAACAATATGCCATCATCCAACCCTTAAACCACTTCTGATTCACAACAAAATTCTGCAACAGCACACATTTCTAACCAAGGTTGCAATATAGAATACTTTTTGTTCTGACTGACTGATTGGGTCTCAATCAAAATGACTAAATTCAGGCATCCTTTAACATGAAATGTAGAAGTTATGTACATGTACAGTACAGCATTTTGTATCCTACTCACTTTCTATCAAAATTACCTTGATTAATTCTTCAAGTCTAAAATCTGAAAATTATTACATAAAGATTGATTTATCACTTATTTCTAACTACTTTGCATAAAATATATTGAACTAAAGCCTATTTTCTATAAAAAACCAACTGCAAATTCTAAGTCCTTTATCCCAAATTAGATCAAATCTTTTAAAGCTGCTTAACCTTGTGCCGAACATTTCCTTTCCATTATTTATTGCAGATGAACACTGAAGAGAGAGAGAGAGAGAGAGAGAGAGAGAGAGAGAGAGAGAGAGAGAGAGAGAGAGAGAGAGAGAGAGAGAGAGAGAGAGAGAGAGAGAGAGAGAGAGACTCCAAGCTTGGTTTGTGTTTTAAGTAATTCCATGTAGTGTAAATTCTTTTTAAAACGAAAAAATCAAAGTCAACCCTTGCCTATTCGTGGTTCAGGATTCACAGCCTCACCTATTTGCAGATTTTTCTATGGAACTTTTCCCCAAATTATTCATGGGCAATTTGGTAATTAGCAAAACACAGCAAACCATCAACAAAATGTATTTTTTTTTTTCAATGCATATTTAAATATTTAACATATTTTATGTTAAAGTAAAATACTTCAAAATTACAAAACAGCTGCTCTCTCTCTCTCTCTCTCTCTCCTCTCTATTTAACATACTATATGTTAAAGTAAAATACCTCAAAATCACAAAACAGCTGCTCTCTCTCTCTCTCTCTGCAGTGTATATATCCTTTAATGAAATATGAATTACTGTATCATAAACATAAAAATACAAAAATAAAACTCCACGAAGTTCACAATGCCATGAAATGTACACGTTACAATGATTTACTAATTTTCAAATATTAATATTAATGTCAACACAGCAAAATATCAATAAAATGTTATTTCACTTGCAGAATCCATTTATACTATAATATTACACTGATTTATTATCCTCATAATATGTATAAATAAACTGATCGTCCAGCCATTTGTAATGTTTACATTCTCAGAATCAGCTGATTGAGTCTACTACCGAAAGAATTAGGAATTCTCTCTCTCAGTACTGAACATATCCTTTAATAAAATATGAATTACTGTATCATACACATAAACATACTATACTAAAACTCCAAGAAGTTCACAACACCATGGAATGTGAGCGTGCATACATATGTACATTACATTTTTTTGCTTTGCTTGATTTACTGTACCGTTTTTATTACAAGTTTTGTTTATTCTAAGAATTATTAACACACACACAACAATATTTTATCATTGTTGATTGCATAACTTGATTTTTTTTCAAAGCATATCTAAATATTTAGGTACAGTACATAATTCTACTTATCAATTCCCAGTGTTTCCCCTATCTACTGTAAAAAGAAAACAGGGCAGCTCGAATACTGTATGAGAGAAAGTGGCAGTGCTCGAATATAAGGGGAACTTGATTAGTTTTTACATGTAGCTGTAAGCTGTATATTTTTAAGGGTAATGTTTTAAGATGACTTTGAAATTATATTACAGTGTTTTACGATGAAAGTTTAACGTATATTTGGTGTAGGATGATAGTTTAAGGTATATTTGGTGATTGAACTATTAAAATAGGCAGTTATACGCATTTTTAGAGGGGGATGTTACGTATTTGCGAATTTTAGCTATTTGCGGGTGGCTGTGGTCCCTATCGCCCCGTGAATACCGGGGGGGACATATATATTTCCAAAATATTAACATTTCATATAGCCTTTCTGCTTCAATTATCAAACTGCCCACAAGACAAAATCTTGGCACATCTACGTATATTTTCACAGTTGTTTTAACTTGCTCCAGTACAATTTCCCCAAAAGAACATAAATTGATGCAATTCAATATCCTTCTAAAGAAAAAACCAACACCACCCGTTCTTCATAACCAGAGTTTAAGTATATACATTATATATAGCACCCTACTTGCGTGAATTCAACTTACAAACATATGTGATGATACACACATATGTGATTGCAAAATAAAATTGTGTTCAAAGTGCTCCCCTATGCCACCCTTAAGTTCAAATTTTGTTTTGTATGCCTATTCTGCAAATACAGTACTGTATTGATTTTATATCATACTGTACTTAAATGGGCTTGAAAAGTACAGTAACCAACTTTAAAACAATTCAACATACAAACAGCTGTCCAAAACGTAACTTGTCTATAAGTGGGGTGGTGTCATAAATATTAATGAATTAAGTTAGAATTTATCTTACATATTAAAGAATTGAGGGTTAGAATTCAAGTATTGTATTGGACTGATTCATCACAGGAAATGAACAATGCCTCATATATGGTAATTCAGACGACATGTCAGCTCCAATTTTCAAAATTATGAACAAAATGGATTTCTTTCTGCATAATATGGTACTTTGCTACAGCACATTGTTTAACCATACCACTAAATTAGAATATGCTGGCCTGAAGGATATGTGCTAATAAAAAAAAAATTTACTCTTTACTTACTTGAAATATCTTCAAAATTAGTAAGTGGGTAGTGTGAAAAACTAATTATGGAAAGTAATATCATAATAATGTACAGAACACAAAACTTTGGATGAATAGCTATAAATTGCACTCAGAGTTTAATAAATTCTATCTGATATCTTGTTAACTCTTGTTTCATAATTATCTTTACATACCACAGATACATCCATTAATTATAAAACCATACTCTGATGTCATCAAGACTTCATGTGTTTTAACTTCACTAGTAAATTTTAATATATTTCTAAATAAACATTAATAATTGATAAAGAAAAACAGTATGAATATGTAGTTTCCAATCCAACTACTTTATTCCAATATATCAATAATATACATGAGTGGCCATAAGTAGTATGCTTAGGAGCATATAAGGAAATTCTCCCCCTTTTTAAGCAAAGTATACCGATTACACTTTTAGCGTATAGTAATACCTCGAACTGACGCGATTCGAATTGCGTGAATTCACAGACACGCAAGCTGTACATTGGAACCTAACTAATTGGCATACACAATTTTTTCACAGACACGGGACCATTTGTGAAATCCTTGAGAAACCTTGCAGAAGTGTTTGTTGAATTTTTGAAGTAATTTATAAGTTTTCATGCTTTTATGTGTAAAATCTGTATGAAAAATATATAATGTTTATTTTCGTGCATGCATAAATATGATACAAAGGTAATTACAGCACGTACAGTTAGAGTACTTTTAAAAGAATGTCATACCCATTCGCAAAGTTACTGCACTTTCCAAAGATGTGATGCCCCTGCAGAAAGTTTGTTTAATTTTTGAAGTACAATAATTTACTGTACAGGTTTTCATGCATTTGAGTGTAAAATTGGTATGAAAAATTTGTATTAATGTATTTATATTTTTGTAAATAATGATACACAAAGGTAATTTACAGTAAAGTTTACTTTTGTGCAAGATGTGATACCCATTCGCAAAGTTACGTACTTTTAGAAGATGTGATACCCTTGCAGAAGTATTTATGTTTAATTTTTGAAGTAATTTATAAGTTTTCATGCATTTAAGTACAAAACTGGTATGATGGTATGAAAAATTTGTATTACTCTTATTTTTGTATGTACACTAAATGATACAAAGGCAATTTACAGTAAAGTTTACTTTTGTACAAGATGTGACACCCATTTGCAACATTCCATGCTTTTAGAAGATGTGATCTCTCTCTCTCTCTCTCTCTCTCTCTCTCTCTCTCTCTCTCTCTCTCTCTCTCTCTCTCTCTCTCTCTCTCTCTCTCTCTCTCTCTCTCTCTTTAGTGTGCACATATTTTTACAACTTACTATTTCTCTGTACGTCTTTACATAATTTTAAATTGACTGAATGTACAGTACCTGTACCCTCTACACAGATTTGTTTTACTTTATTGTAAGTGAAAAAGAAAATGGCATCCCATGAATTAAAGGTAACATTAGTACAGGCAGTCCCCGGTTATCAGCGGGGGTTCCGTTCTGAAAGTGTGATGATAACTGAGAATCGCTGATTTTCAGTTATCAGCGCCTCTGTTAGATATGTATCAACGCCAATACCCTATTATCAGCACCGATAAGTGGAAACCAGCGATTTTCATCACCGGACAAGCCCTGTAAAACCAGATCGCCAATAACCGAGCCTGCCGATAACTGGGGACTGCCTGTATATGTAAGTGACTACTGTAAATGTGCTAGTGTGTGGTAAATACCCATTACGATACTGCACTCTATTTTCAAGTCAACTATTTACAGTGTGTCCTCAGCTTACGGCAGGGGATCTGTTCCAGCGCCCCACCGGAAGTTGATTCTCGCTATAAGTCAATTTTTCGCCGTTATCGTTGCTTTAATGGCTATAAGCTACAGCACTGTAAGTGCCATTAATTTCATGCCTATTCTTGCCATTAGTGCAGTTAACGGCGCCGTAACTTGATTCAACATCAAGTTATGGCGCTGTAAAACGTCGTTATCGGCACTGAAAAATTTGAGGACACACTGTTAAGCTAACTTTTAAATGAAATTAACTTTAAATTTGATTTAAAAGTTAGCTTCATGCTGTACTTTGGGAGCATGATTTGGGTCATATTTAAGCATTTTTAGTGACTGTACCAAATTCACACAAATCCTCCTCTAACACGAGGGGTTCTGGAACCTAACCTCGCGTAAGTTCGAGGTATTACTGCATTCCTATATGAGCTGAGGTTACTCTAGCATAGCTCTTTCAAATCCATTTGAGCATACTGTACTATTTGCATATACATAAAAAGAATTTATCATTCAATAACTTTGATTCCTTTCTTGTATTCTCAAGCTATATATTGTAGTGTAAACTGTGTTTGCATTTACAACCTTTTACTGTGAAAGTTTACACAAGATGTTTGATGTTTGCCAGATATGACAGTGTATCTTAATTTTTTTTTTTTTACATTTCAAATAACTGCTCCTATAATCACCCTTCTGCATGAATGAAATTATGTGATATAAAGATAGATAAAACCTACAAAATTATATCTGCAATTCTATTCAAGACTGTCTTACTATCACACCTCAAAAACAAATGGAAATCAAGCCAAAATTTGACCTTTACAGATGTAAAACAAATAAAATTATTTCTCCCATGAGACTGGTTACAACATGAGGAATAAATGTAAAACAAATAAAATTATTTCTCCCATGAGACTGGTTACAACATGAGGAATAAATGAAGTTTTATTGAAATTGGTTAAAACATAACTGAGAAGTATGTGAGGAGTATGAGTTTTAAATTAAATAAATAACTTAAGTTTTGAAATTGAGTGTGTAAAGTTGGAGGCAAACTGTAGGCTGATAGGTGATATTACTTCTGCTAAGGTGTAAGGGTAACAGAAAGGCAGCTTGATTTATGTTGCCTAAGAAGGGATAGAAAGGTTCTGTAAGTAAATTCTTTTTGCCTTTTTAAAACAAAAGCTATTTAGCAAAATCAATCTTACAGGCCAACTACACACACACATGGTCAGGAAAATGGGAGTGGAAAATCCTCCATATCTACCAGACAGCAACACATTTCAAGAACACATTTGGCATTGTCAAGTAAGGACTGGGCGCAAAACATAAAAAGTAACAGTATTAGGTCTGCAGAGAGGAGGTGGTAGGTTAAATTGTCTCCATCAATTCTCAACTCCAATCTTGATTTCTTTTTTAATTAGATGTGTCTACAATGACGATGTGAATAAATATTTCAGTAACATGTATCTAGTCTAAATCCATGATGTCTAAGGTTTCTGGGTAAAAATCAGACTAATCAATATCTCAACTTTACATATAAGACCTCGGGCTACTTTCTGAGTCATGTTTGGGGAAAGTGAGTGAGTCTAGCATGTTACCAATAATTGTCAAAATATAATACTGTACAGTACAATACTAGTGTCTATTTCTGTATAGAGTACAACCAAAACAGCACTTTGGGTTTAATCTGCTTGCTGATTTAATTATAACAGCTGCAGAAATGTTTGCATTATATCCAATTTCATTTCCTTTAGTGCCTTTATCACCAAAGATCTTGCAAATTTCAATATAACCTTAAGGACATATCTTTTGACCTGCTCGGCAGATTATTTTTAGAATTACTTCAAAGGACATTTACTACATTCAATAAAACAATGACAAATTTTTGTGAAGGTGCAATATAACATTATATATGGCTGGTGCATTTTTAACATCCTACTTGGCAGATAATATTACAGGCAATTAAGTTGTAAAACTAAGTCAACCGCAGCATTGAGAATTCAGTTTTCCAGTCTGGAATAATGCAACAAGTAGCACATCAGTAATTTTGTTTACTCAACGGGCATAAATATTTTGTCCTTATGTGTTTTTTTAACTGTATTTCCTCTTGTGTGTTAAAATGTTTAACTATAGTGTACAGCATAGTTACATAATTTAGTGTATCAGCTGGGCATTGTTATATTTATGCTTCATAAAGTAATTTTTTTAAAAGTGAAAGTACCACTCTTTGTTTATCTGACAACCACGTGCTAACATTTCTGAGATGTTTGGTTACATAAGGTGTAATTCCACATATATACATGTACTGTCCTTATATTTCAGAACAACCATACTCCTGCAAATCACTGTTTGCTAACACGCTCTGAAATTCTAAGACCTGTAGTTATAAGAAATTTAAATACAATGTATACTACAGAACAGAAAATCATTGTTGATGGAAGATACAAAGCAGTTCCTTATGTGAAATTTTTTAATGTGACTTCACCATACTAATTTCCTTCACCCCTTGATAACATGTCCACAGTAACCACAACCCCACTGGGACTTCACTAAGCTTCTTATGCAAGATTTACTATACATATCTAATACTGTCTGGTATTTTGATTATGTACTGGCTTTAATGCATTGTTGTTTATATTTTGTGCTACATGTATAATAATTATTTTTCAGTTTGTGTACCCATCCTGGTCTAGAAGTAAACAAGAGTCACATCACTTTACGCACATACTGTGGCCCCTCTGTTTGTCTGCGTATAAATACACGCATGTATCATGTTAAGAAAAACTGTATGCTATGGCTGACTATAGTAATTCATCATACCAGGTATGCTCACAAGGTATGTAAAATACAAATTATACAATATGTAAAAGAAATCATTTTACTCCTTACATCTGTTTTAATTTAAGCTATGAAACACCTTGTACTTATTGTCCCCTGTCCCCCACCCCCATCTCTCTCTAGTACAGTATACTTTCATTTAGGGGGTAGCACCATACACGAGATACAAAATATGTGTGTGTTTGTATGTGTGTGAGTGAACTGTTGTCCCCAGTTAGGCAGTCACATCAACAGTATCCATTTGCAAATGTCGAATAATACAGCTGTATCTAAAATTAAATGATAATTTTGATAAAACTGTATTATACAGCACAAATTATCATCTTCATCATATTACAAAATATAAACATTGTGATCATGTGCCACTGCAATCTGGTGATGTTTACATTCTCAAAATCATCAGCTGACACAGTTTTACCAACATCATCATTATCATTAGCTAAATGAAGCAAAATCTGGAGGTATAATTTTTTTTAAATTAACAAATCTTGGTTTAAAAATGCAGCTTATCTTTATACAAATAAACTTTAAAGTAAAGCCGTGATTTCACCTATTTTGAACATCTCCTTCCCTATCTAAAACTTTTGCAAACTGGACTTGATTCGTTTCTTCAGCCACAATTACAGCCTGCTGCTTAAATGTAGTGATAAACTTTATTAAAACCCTTTTCTCAAATACGTGAAGGATGAATAAACAATTTTATTTTTTATATGAAGTCACCACAGAGAATCTGCAAGATTTTAACAAATCGGCAACTGTAACGCAACTCTAAATAAAAATGTGATAGTTATGGTAACTAACATAAAAACACAGTTGTTTCTCAATTTAATTGCTTATGTCAGTACTTTAAGCCTGTGTTTTGCTAGGCAGTGGTAAAGAAATTGTAAGTGGTTCTTAATTTTATAAGAAATAATAATGAATTATTAGGTAACCAAATAACTTTGGTTGGTCTCGTTTAACTTATGACAATTCACATTTAGCCAGTCTGTGTATGTGTACAGCACATGTATATGTAGGCGCATGCATCGCATTCAAACTATAACTTATTTTGTTTCTCTCTCTCTCTCTCTCTCTCTCTCTCTCTCTCTCTCTCTCTCTCTCTCTCTCTCTCTCTCTCTATAAAAATAAGTTGTTATAAAAGACAAGGGAAGAAAATGCACAAGAACTGCGCAGTTTACCTTAAAGCAATGCATACATGTATATACACAAACTGAAAAAGAAACGTATGTCACACTACATTATTGTATTTGGTACATTATTATTGTAATAAAGAGAGAGAGAGAGAGAGAGAGAGAGAGAGAGAGAGAGAGAGAGAGAGAGAGAGAGAGCACGTAGTGTTTTGTAATTTATGTTAAAGCAAAGACGTTTAAGGTTGCATGATGTTTGTGTATCCTGTGTGATTTTTTAGCACTTCACATAAGTAGGCACAACTACAGCAGTCGGCTATGTTTTGTTTACCCAGTAAGTAGGTAGAACTACAGCAACTGGCTATGTTTTTGTTTACCCAGTGAGTAGTTAAAACTACAGCAATCAGCTATGTTTCTGTTAAGTTAAACTGCCCAGTGCTGTATTGCATATATTTTTAAAAGCTATTCATTTTGGAGATGTATATCTCAAATTGAATATGTGACTTAATATTTCAGACAATGAAAATTTAAAAACACCAATTAGGATAGGCTATTAATTATTCTATATATGGAACTGGTGTTGACAAGCAGATAAACAAGTTGCTCCAGGGTATTAGATTGCATTGGCTATTTACCAATCTTTGTCACTTAAAGGACTTTGTTACTTATTGCGGGAGGCAGACCCTCAAACTGTCTGTTGAATTGAGTTGTCACTACATCAAGAGTTACAGATGTACTAAATTCAACGACATTTTGTCAACCAAAGATATGACAGTTATTTCTCAAATCATTACAATTTCTTTCTGCTAATATGCAACCTCTAGTCACCACAAAATATCTTATAACCAAAGAAGCATTCTCAAAATGCTGTCTTTGACATTCTTCACAGAAGCAACCACAAAACCCTAAAACCCAAGAAGCATTCATGGAATGCTGTCTTTGACATTATTAACAGAAGCAATTTGTTTTTTCTAGTTTTATCATAAGTCTTTGAACTCTCTGGGTACCTGTGAGAGTTTGAATGCTTGCCAAGCAAAGCCAGACTTTTGTAAATGCTGAGAGATATGATGCTCACTTTGCCTGCTCCTACCTCAATGTAAAATTTTTAGAGGCCAAGTTTCCCAATTTGCTTGGGCATGATTTACGATACCAGATAAATCAATATCATTTGTAAAAAGAACACAGATATGACAATGCACTCGGACAGTTAGTCAATGTTACAAATCATAAAGGATATGAGCATTTCCTAAAACAATGGCTCCACTTGGTGACATTATACTGACGAGGGGACCACAAAAGTATTGCAAAATTAACAAATAAAACAACTAAAAACACAATATAAACAGATTGGGGCTCTCTGCTCTCTCAACAGTTTGCTCTGAGTCAATGGTTGGTTCATAACCATTCTTCTAAGTAGGATATCTATCTTTCCTGCTGTCTTCCCCGATCATGAAAAATTTTTACAAGTGCAGAACTTCATAGCAACATGAAAAATTACAGCTCTAATGCAGCATTCTAAAATTTTACTAATAAACAAGTGGACATAGTAGGGCGAGTTCACCTTTACTGTAAAACAACAAATGATATATAAACTGGGGCAGACAGTAAATTTCCATGAAAATCTGCCAAGCCAATTCTGACACCCTAACAAGCCCAATTATGAAAATAGTATAGAAAAAGAAACGTTGCCTTTTTAAGTACCCTTAAGCAAGGTTATTCAATCCACAGCTGGAAAGCCATGATACTCGGATTGTAACACAAACAAATACTTGAGAAAGTTATATGGTTATCGCCTGGTGGTACTGAACTGAATTACAGTACTGTACAAGTTTACTTCTCTTAATAAAGCTTCAATTTATGAAAAGCCATGATACAAACAAAAATATCACTACCATCCCCCCAAGAAAAAATACTGATGGCAAAAGCCTCCAACGAAACAAATAAATATTTCAAACTTCCTCCCAACATGCAACCACTGGCAGTTCAGATTAAGTGGTGCCCCTGATAGATTCCTACCATGTTTGTAAAGTTGTGAAAATAATCATATTTCTATCCTGACATGTTTTAAGTAATCTACTTCAAAATGTCTCAACTCATGATAATGCTGTGATCAAGGTGACCAAAGTAGAGCATCACACGAGGACTAAAAAGTCAGCATTCCTGGTGAAAACTATATACAAGCAAAAAGACTTTAAAAATAACATAAATAAATGTGGGATCAGCTAGTGGATATGGTATTCAATATAAGGTGGTGTTCTCAGAGAAACCAATTCAATAAACTAAAGAGAAAAGTAGTGGCTTATGGTGACAAAAAAGCTGAAAACTGAAATTTAAAAGTAGTCATGGTCTGTTTCATTATTTTGTAATAAAACAAGGCCCAGTGATTAGCATAAAATTGAGCTGAGAAGCTGCTGAAGTGTCTGACAAACCAAGGCCATGTTTACATCTATTTGATTCAGTTCATCGTTTTGAATTATCTCCATTCACACTCACCGAGTCAAACTGAGTCATCTGCAGACTCACTTTTCCATATTGTATTAATTGGCTTATTGCATGTGGCCAAACAGTGATTTTGCAGTTTTCAATGACTTAAATATGAGTAGATCATTTCTTTCTGAACATTTAAGTATTCCGTAGCCTTGCAGAATACTGAATATTACAATCAAAGTATCACCCCATCTCATTAGAGATTAAACTTTTCGAGTAAAACACAATGTATTGAGGCCTTACCCTCAAAAGGGCCTGGAGTGCTCCAAAAAGATATGAAACTATAGGCTGAGCAGAGCCATAAGCACTTTGGACTTTGTTTTGGAATTGAGACAACCTCAAGCAACAGTTGAAAGAATCAGTATGGCTTCAATCAGCATGTAAACGATTTCATCTTCCTATGTAACAATAATAATAAAAATTGCATTTTTATGATAAACTTTTATACAGGCAGTCTCCGTTTATTGGCGAGGGTTCCTTTCAGATGGCATGACGATAAGTGAAAATTGCTGGTAACAGAAAATTGGCGATTTTTGGGGCTTATTGGCACTGAAAATTGCCGATTTTCAGTTACTGGCACCTCTGTTAGGTATGTATTGATGCCAAAATTGCCAATTTTCATTGCTAGACAAGCCCCAAAAAACCAGATCGCCGATAACTGGGGACTGCCTATACATACTTACCAAGTAATTACATAGCTATTAGTTTCAAATAGCAAGGCAGCTTACATTTTGAAATTTGCCATAGCACTATTTTTTTTTTTTTTTTTTTTGGGTAGGTGACTAGTCTGGATTGATGGAGACATGGATTGATTGATTAATTGTGGGACATGGAACTGTGCCCTGCATATCAAAGGAATAATCCAAACTCCCTGGTTAACGGATGATAGGATGGTCTGGTTTGTTTCCATCCTGAATTTCGTCTTCCGGACAAAAAAAATTCAGGGCGCTGACGTCCAGAACAGGTCTCCAATCTCCTGATGACTTGGGGACTACAAAAAGAAGGTTGTAGAACCCCTGAGAACTGACATCTTCGACCCCTCTATTGCTCTCTTCCTGAGGCGAGATGAAACTTCTTGGGAGAGGGCCGAAAACCTCTCCGAGCCTACAAGTAGGCAGTCAATGCAATGGGCGTGTTGACTAAGGGTGGTTTCTCCCTGAACAGGATGGAGTAGCCCTCCCTCAGGACTTCCACGATCCAATGTTCTGCTCCCTATGCTTTCCATCTTCCCCAAAAATGACGGAGTCTGGCTCCTACTGGAGTACGGAGGACAGCCCCACTTCCGTGAGGAAGGCCTGGAGGAGGACTTCAGGGCATGAGACAAGAAGTGGACATTTGAGCGAGGTCTGGAGTAAGCCCTTTGCCTGCTACTATGAAATGCTGAGGCTGGGGAGGAGAGACCTTCTTGACACTGAAGGCGGCCATCTCCTTAGGGTGTCTAGAAGACTGGGCCAAGAGGTCCTGCACTGACTTCTTTTGCAGGTCCGACGCAATTTCATGTACTGTGGACTGTGGAAACAGGTGCTGACTGTCTAGGGGAGAAGTAACCCCATTGGTGGTGTACGAGCACCAAAGCTCTCTTCTTAAGCACCCCAATAGCAAAGAGAGAGGCCTACTCCCGGGAGCCGTCTCTAATGGCCTTATCTGTACAAAAGAGAACACCAAGCCAGTCCGTGGCACAATCTTCATGTAAAACAGAACAGTCCTTAATTTTACATGCAAGGGCTCCCACAGACCAGTCCAAGAAACTCAAGACTTCAAAGACTCTAAACAGGTTCTTGAGATGGTCCAGTTCTGTTGTGGAGAACATCACTTTGGCAGACGAAAAAGCAGACCTTTGGAATGGATCAATCAGCCCAGAGATGTCCCCCTGGGAGGAGGTAGAGACTCCCAAGGAAGAAGCTTCTCTCGTGGTGTAAGATAAGTACAGTACCTCCTGTGAGACAGCCTGGAGGGAGCAAACTGAAGGAGGGCTTCCCCTGCTCTCTCTTCTCAGGGAGCCAACTCTCAACCTCGGTCAAGGCCTTCCTCAGCACCATTTTAGGAAACCTAGTGGAATCAGCAGGCTGGTTGCTCAATAAAAATGTGGAAGCTGGTGAAGCCAGTGCCGCTGGAGAAGAGAAATCAAGAAAACTAATCAGCAAATATCTCAGCAAGGCCTCAAAGGCCGAAGGAGGAGTGTCCTGGTCTACTTCCTCTTCCACACCCGATGACACCAGGGACAAAGACAAGTCTGCTGGGGGTTGAGCCATACCAAAATGCTGTAAAGTTGGCACTGAATGGGAGCCAACCATGGATCAACAACTGTGGGTGCCTGAGAACCTGAGCCAGGTGTCTGAAGAGGAGGAGGCAGCTGTACAGAGGCTGGTGCCAGGCACTTGGCAGCTGGCACCGCAAACACTGGAGCTGGTGCCATTGCTCAAAGGCCGAGACTGGACGGTCAGAAACACTGGAGCTGGTGCCGTTGCTCAAAGGCCGAGACTGGACGGTCAGGTGCTAATGGGCGCTCTGATGCTCTCGGGCTCTACTGGGCGCTCGGACACTAATGGGAGCTCAGGAGCTGCTGGGGGCTAAGCAGTAAAGAACTTGGGAGCCAAATATTGGCTCTCTAGCTCCAGGTGCTCCAGAGAAAAATGCTCTGGGCTGTCCCAGTAACTGCAGGACGGATGAGGGCTGCAAGCAGATTCTCTGAACCTTTTGCAAGGCACCAGAGGAGAGTGTGACACATCCAATGCACGCCTTTTCAATGGCCTTGATTTGTCCGCAAAGCGCCACTGGTGCCTGGGACTGGACTCGTCAGAACTAGAAGAAAGACGATATACTTCCATTGAGACGCCTTTCCAATGGCTCTCTGTCGAAATCTGGGATGCAACAACAGCGGTGACTACCCATGGGCAGACCCCACCGACCTCCCTTGGGCTACCAGTGTGATTCCTCCCAGGTTTGAGGGAGTAAGACATTGACTTTTGCCTTGGAGAATTGGCAGGATGAGCAGCCAATACTCACTATTAAACTAAAATTCCGTTCACATAGTGAATTGAGGCAGGCAATGGGATCGGGTTCAGAAGCATGGGAGCCAGATAAAGGAGAGGGTGGTACAGTCTGAGGACTGGGAATGGGAGACACAATAGACACAGGCTCAGAAACAAGAGGAAAAATAATATCATCAGAAGACTTAGTAGAATTCTGGCTAGCTAAAGTCTTACTATTATTGGCTCTAGAAACCACCTTCCTCTTCCTGTCTCTTTCCAATTTAGCTAGATGTAACCTTAAATTCTTACACTTTTTACTATCCCAGTCTTTACATTCCTCATAGGTCAAAATCCAATGAACATACCTGTCTCCTACAATCTATGCAAAGGGTATGTGGGTCAAAAAGAAGCCTTTGTCAATTTTGTGGTGCAGCCTTTACTGCAATACCTAATACTAGATGAACTTGAGTCAGACATCGTACACAAGTCAACTATCAACAAAGTCTAATTTGTGAAGAAACTGTCTCCAATCGTGAAAACATGTCAAAAATCATTAAAGTCGGTCATAAGAACCTAACATTGATTAAATGTGCCGAAAAGGCTACCACATGCAAGAATACTTCACCAATTGGGAGAAAAATATCGACCGGAAAAGCAAAGAATTCCACAATAACCTGCTTCACACAGGTGGTCTATAGTCATAACCCGGCAGAAGCAAATTCAAGCTCTCTGCCAAGTTGTTCCTCTCTTTCCCTGAAAGTGGGCGGGGCTAGTCATATAACCAAAGCAAAAGTAGCGCCACCATGAATTTCAAAATTTAAGCTGCCGCATGAGTTGAAACTAACAGCTATGTAATTACTTGGTAAGTTACTCATATAAAATCATTGATTTCCACAGTTTAGTCATGAGCCTGACACCAAGAAGTACAAGGCCTGCAGCAGAAGCTGTCAGTTTGTGACACCAAGAGAATATTTTGTATCACCACATGGAGCCATTGATTGGCGGGACAGAATGAGCCACTGATATATAGGCCTCCCAAGAGTAATGAATAAAATGCTTGAATCACCTTTGCAATTCATTTCAATAGCAATCTCCCTCTACAAAGCAACTACTGTATTGCATAAAGATCTCAGCGCATAGGATTGCAAGGATCTTACATAGCATGTAGCTCTCATACTAAATTGAAGAAGACATATGGAAGTATAGCGCTGACATCTACATGGACCACTGTGACTGATGAAAAAATTGGGCCTGTCTGATCAGTGACACAAATCAAATCAAACTGATGTGATTGAAATTTACTCTGTTCACCTGGTGTGAATGGTATTGCTGAGGTTTATGTGGCAAAGCAAGACAAATCATGATTTGTGTTGATCTGATTAGATTCACTTGCTGTACAGTTGGGCTCAATATAATTCAATGTTGACATTGTTCATTCATATAATCAATATATATATGCTTCCAATATGGATGAAACAGCAATTTTTGTTTAACTACATAGAAAAATAATTACTCATAAGGAAGAGATGCAGATTAAATGCCTATCAATGATGCTGAAGGCAATGTCACTTAGCAACCTCTCTATTGTCTTCCACTCACACACTAATGGCTAGAACATTCAAGTAACACTGATGGAGTACATAGTGAATTACATTTTTCCAGCTAATGAAAAATATAATCATGAAATCAAATTCAATAACAAAACTTCAATAATGAAAAGGATGCTTTTGAAGTTCTGCTGTCTCACAAACAAGATATATGTATGAGAAACATATGCAGTTACCTCAAGATAATATGACGCAAAAAGACATTGTGTTGCTGAAAGTCCCTAAAATGGAAAAGTGAAAGAATTTCATGTGCAACAATTGCATGTTATTTGCCTTGAGTGAACTTGGGTAATTTTTGCAGAAAACTTTAATTTTGAAATGATCAAAAAGTTAGGGACAATAAACCCAAGTCGGCTTCACAGGAAAATCAGCCTGCAGAGACGAGTTATAGAAAAATATGATAAATAAATATGAGGAAATAGAAAACAAAACAGATACACCTGAATTCAGGAAATATTGGCAGAATGCAAGAATTAATTTGCTTCTACCTTAAACATTTGGATATCAGAAAATTCCACAACTGCAGTAGTCAAGATAAAACTAGCTAACTGAATAGTATTAAACCTGGTATTAGAAAACAACACACTGTTAATAGCAGCAACCTGCCCAGTGTTGAGCAAAAACAGCTAGGTCAAGTAAAGAAGAGTGCAGAGCATGTTTGTTGTTGTAGAATATTTTATACAACAAACAAATGAACTCACATTAAATCTATGCCAAAAGTCAACACTGAGAGTTGTCAAAATATACTTGAATAATGACATAACTTTATCCAAGAGTTTGAGATGAGAGTTAGCACCCAAAGACCAACTGAGGAACAGTACTCCAAACAAGGAGGAAAAGAGGTAAAACACTTTGATATAATAATTTCATCATGAAGCATTCGAAGGCATTTCTGCATGATACCAACTTTTTGAGAAACAGGGGAAGCAATATTATGTACAAGCTTCTAAAAAGTCAATTTCTTATCAAAAGTTACACGTAAAATCTTAAAAGTCAGTGACATTTAAAACCGTACCATTTTAATGTAAAACAGGATGCAGAGGTTTAAGTCTCATGCCTCAAAGCCTAATCCACTCATGATTATGTGCCATAACTTTATTACAGGATTCTGCAACCACAGACCTAAGGTGAAGAGACAGAACAACAGTTAAAAGAGTAGCATCACTGTCACATGCAATCAGTTTCTTCTCCCGACCTTGCCATAAGTCACTACCATAAATAATAGATAGCAGTTAGTAAGATTTGCCACAGAGGAGTTTTTGGCCACTTCCCAAACCTCAATGGCCAAGAGTCGGGCATCAACAAATAAGCCACAAACTTTTTACCACTTTTCCTATGTTTCAACATCAAATACAGTATGCCCAACCACTCTTGCTTCCCTCCACCATGTCTGCTACCTATCCTTGCACCTCCACCTCCCCCGTTTCCACACTCCCATCAAGTAACCCTATACTGTACTGCTACTGTCCTATCTCATTCTCTACAATGCACTTGCAACCTTTGCTATGTCATGTTCACATGCAAACTATTAATAATATAATCCATTTAGCTTAGTTTCACAAAATATTTACATTTTACTTAAAATTTTTTTGCTATTACAGTATAAGCATTAAGTGTGATTAGGCTAGCAAACTGATAGGATTTTAAATTTTCAAGTACTATGAAACCACCAGATTTTTGTTTAATAGTAATTACAACTTGGACTGCTGAAATTTTATTGAAGCATACTTTCACAGTAGTGAATTACTTTCACAGTAGTGAATTATTTTTACAGTGTTGAGTAACCTATCAAGTGAATCAACTAACATAAAAAGCAGAAGACCCATAATCATGCAGAACAGAGCTGGATCACTGGATGCTGAAAACCCAGTCAATAAGCTTGTGTAAAATATCGAAGAGCTTGAGATGACAATCAGCATCAGAAGACCACACTGAAGAACAAAATTCCAAACAAGGAAAAAGAAAAGGAATAAAACTGATATAACAGCTTCATTTTAAAACATTTGAAAGCATTTCCACAAGACACCAACTTTTTGAGAAATGGAGGAAGAATTATGAGTATGCTTGTCAACAGTCAACTTTTTACCAAATTTCACACCTAAAATCTTGAAAGAGATATTGACATCTAAAACTGCATCATTTAAATGTAAATCAGGATGCAAAGGCAAAGGTGTTCTGGATCGACTATCATACCTTTGTAGAAGGGCTGAGCTTCATACCCCAAGGCCAACTCCACTCATGAACACATGCCAAACCTCAAGTCTTGTATCATACCAACTCCACTCATGAACACATGCCAAACCTCAAGTCTTGTATCATTATTTCTATACCTTAAGCAACATTATAGCTGCTAACTATTCGGTAATGATCTTTTTTATTTTTCGAGACTATAGCATTTTTTGCAATGTTGGTTCATTCCTACTTAAATAAGATTTACTTTTGTTTTTCTTATACATAACTGGATATAATTCTTAAAAGCTATGCTATTTTTCCCTGTGATGTTAATTTGCCAAAGAGAAGTTACCTTGCTAGTGCTCATCAATGCAATTCCAATTACCTTAATCACTTTCTTTTTCCTTTTTGTGTTCTTTTCTGCTTCTCTGCTTTATTTTTGGTGCTTTACAGGCAAAACCCATGTAACTATCTCTTGTTTACTTTTTACTATTTCTTTTCTGATGCAGCAAAAAGTAAGTATTATAATTTGAGTGTGCATTATGATGGAATAGCAACTTAGTGCACAATTCATAACTGTTTCTGCTTTCATTATCCAAACATGCACCCCTCCCCACCCTGTATACAAAAAGTTGACTACCTGATTGAGACACCAAGTCCTCATTTTTCAGGGGAGTTTTGTCTACTTCACCCCTTTCTAATGTCCTTGTTATACCCTCTTTTCATGTCTTTGCAAATCTTTTGTAAGCCCATTTAATGGAGTTTTGCAATATTGCTTTGTCTTCCTATATCTTAAATTATTTACTACTTTTTACTTAAGTATTTCACATATTCCAAATAGTTGCTGATCACTTAGCACTTAAACCACACATCCCTAGTTCAAGGATACAATTAGTTGTGTCCACAATAAAAATCTATGAAGCCTAGAACAAAAATTGAACTTAAAGGCCACTGCAGTAAGAAGTTGCTACCAATATCACTGAAATTGTTAAACAACTGGGGAAAACATAACAGTGCAACTACACCCCTTTTGAGAGAGAGAGAGAGAGAGAGAGAGAGAGAGAGAGAGAGAGAGAGAGAGAGAGAGAGAGAGAGAGAGAGAGAGAGAGAGAGAGAGAGAGAGAGAGAGAGAGAGAGAGAGAGAGAGAGAGAGAGAGAGAGAGAGAGAGAGAGAGAGAGAGAGAGAGAGAGAGAGAGAGAGAGAGTTTTCCAGTTTTCATCATCCAAGGTTAAATTCGATAATAGTATGGGTGGCCCTTCCAGCTTTCTTCTTAATACAAAAAAAATATATAGTAGAAACAGTCCCTGGTTATCAGCAATACAGTTTTTCGGGGCTTGTCTAGTGACGAAAATCAGCGATTTTCAGTGCCAATGTGCGCCGATAACCAAAGTTAAGTATATCTTAGTTTAACCAGACCACTGAGCTATTTAACAGCTCTCCTAGGGCTGGCCCGAAGGATTAGACTTATTTTTACGTGGCTAAGAACCTACTGGTTACCTAGCAACGGGACCTACAGCTTATTGTGGAATCCGAACCACATTATGACGAGAAATGAATTTCTATCACCAGAAATAAATTCCTCTAATCCTTCTTTGGCGGCTCAAAGAGTCGAACGCTGGGCCAACAGCGTGCCAGTCGAAAGCTCTACCACTCCTCCAAAGAGGAACTGCCGATAACCAAAAATCGGTGATTTTCAGCGTGCCAATATGCGTCGAAAATCGCCAATTTTCTGTTATTGGCGATTTTCACTTATCGTCACGCCCCTGGAACAGAAGCTCCACCGATAACTGGGGACTGCCTATACATACATTGCATAAATATAATGAAGAAAGGGCCAAAATAATAGGTTGAAAGTATCACAAAAGTAATAAATAAGGTATATGATGATGATCAACAATGTGAAAAGCAATGGAGTGAGATTGGTGGGGCATAATATGAAAACATAAAGGTGCTTGAGGAAAAGTTAGCATGACATGAGATTTACAGGGAAGAAAGTGGCAGGCGTATCACAGAATCTGAGACAAAAGATTTCCATCAAAATAAGCACAGAGTCGTTATTGTTTATCGGTGTGATGGAAGAAGATAAGGCAACAATGCAGGAAGCAAGGCCCCTTGGAGCTACTGGTGATAAGTGCAGAAGCAAAGAAAGAAGTCTTACATTTAAGAGATGCAAGGGAAGAATGGAAACGATTGAAAATAATGCAAGCAAAACCAAGATACTGATGACTGCAAATGGAGCAAGTCTGGTGGTCATATGGAAGCTATGAGAAAGGAATAAGGGTACAAATATGGCATTTGGGATTCAAGAAGACAATAGAAGACAGTTTGTACCAAAACAAATACAGTACATCAAATAACTGGACCATAGAATTGTAACAATAAAATTTTCAAAACTAGACTGATAACTACTGGCTATGGTAAAGCTAAAAACAAAAAAAATTAATAAATGACACAAAGGACACTACATGCTAATGATGTCAGCCACAACAGCAGTAATAACATTCTTTTAAAAGATACAAGGAATATGAAGAACTCCTCTTAACTGGATCGAAATCATTTGCCTGTTTCAAACAACAGCTGAGGCAGTTTAAACCTTCTAAACTGGTCTCAACCAAGATAAAAAAAATAATGTACAGGTAGTCCCTGCTTACTGGCGATATCGGTTAACGGCGTTTCGGTATTACGGAGCATGGCTAGCGACGTCGTTAACCGGAGTTTTGGTGCCAATCTCCGGTTAACGGCATCATAAACGGGGATTTTGGCGCCGATCACCAGTTAACAGCACCGTTAAATGGGATCTCTGCGCTGATTTTCGGTTAACGGCGTCAATACCGTATCCAGAACGGCACCGTTAAGTGGGGTTTTCGGCACTAATATCACTGATTTTCAGTTAGCAGGGTTCAGCCGGGGACGGAAACCCCCCGCCCTTCATTAACTGGGGACTGCCTGTAAATTGTGGTGCTGTAATTTCCCTTTTGGTGTAAACATAAAATAATGACATTACATTAGATTAATATTATAGAAATTTGGTTCTGAGGATTACTCACAATACATTGAAACTGAACCCTATACTATGAACCTTTCATTTGAATAAAATGCATTACATAAAACTATGAAGAACTTTAGTCTTCCATCTATAATCAAGACTGCTCCGAGTCCTAGTTACAAATAATAATGAAAAACGTGTTCACTTTTTATATGGCACACAACGGCATTTTACTGGTGTCTGTCCTTTAATGAGTCACACTTTGAAAACGACAATGTTTGCCCAAAAGATATGTTTTTAATACAAAATAAAAATGGATACAAGGTAGAACCGAAGAGGCTGGAAACCTAGATGGAACAAACCCAAGGGAATAACTGAAAAGAAGCATGTATACGCAGCAAGGAAACAAATAACTACTGCAAAAAACACTTAGTACCATCCAAGGTGTGTCTGCCTTATTTCTTTACAGTTCAGTACACACTGCAAGCATAGCTCACAACTTGCTCGAAGGATTTTACGAATGGATTCCACTGATCAGTCTTCTGAGTTATAGCGTGACAGATGTTTGCGAGACCCTAAATCTTACTTTTCACCTATCTATCACATATATTTGGTGAGCCTAATTTTTTACTTTTACTGTTGAAAAAGGAGAACTTAACTATAAAAACAAATAACAATGGAAATACAAATGGGTACTCACCAGGTCCACTAGGTCCTGATATCATTCCCATTCCAACTGGGCCAAATGTGTCGTTTCTTATGCCTGGACCATGTGGGCCAGGAGGTGGACCTCCCATCAAACGTGGAGGTGGGCCACCAGCTCCTCCCCCAGCACCAGGAGGACCAAATCCAGGCACTGGTACAAAATTATTGAAGCCACCAGGTCCAACCCGACCATTGGGGCCACTAGGGCCATCTGGACGGAAGTTGGGTGGACCATTCGGACGAACCTGGGGGAACCCAGGGGGTGGGCCACTAAACGCATCTGGAGCAAAACGTTCTGGAAAGAAAAATCAATAATGCTATAGTAAAACATTTCATATATGAACCACTTGTAGACAATTACCTTTAATGTGTGTGTATGTGTGAGATGTGTGTGTATGTGTGAGACAACTATCGGAATACATGTTACGCGAGTCTATGATTCATAAGAATATGAATTTATACTTACAATAATTCCCGAAATAATATGAATGAATCTTTATCAATATCTGAACATGTTTGTTTACTTAAAAGTTTTTCCTGACCACTGGGGGGTGCAGTGTTTACAAGATGTATCATTCAAAATGTTAAAAGTGAACTGTACAAATCAAACCAACTGGCGGAAACACTTATTACATAAGTATTTGAGCATCTGGAAACCCATTAATGTTGACATGTTAAAGCATATAGCAACAAAGCAAAAATTATTTTGAGCACATAAGCAAATAAATCACTAAACAGTGGTATTCTCTAATGCACAGGAATTACCAATAAAAGTGGACTACATAGAATTTTTCAAAGCCCTAATACACAACAAACTAAGCCTGAAAACAATCCCAAGGATAACTACACAGGCAGAAATAACTGGACAATGCAAAACAAGAAAAAACAAATACAGTACCTAAAATTCTACTAACTGTTACCCTTGTATTGCTATGTGCACTTCCACTCACATGGAAAAATGATGTAGGCACATTAATGATGATTAATGATAATGCCAGCAAAATGCCTCCACAGTTTTGCAGTAAGGAGAATAAAAATACTTTAGGTGCTGAAGACTGTTTTGCAAAATGTCAAACCTGACAATTCACAAAATAAATCTCCAGAATCAGTACTGTTCTAACAATTCTTTAAATCTTAACTACCAATGCTGTAAAAAGACGACAAACCTTAATTATGAGCAATACAATCTAAAAAATATGATAAAAAATCAGTTTTTAAAAGTAAATTGCACTTTTTCCACATATAAAAAACTGAAATCTTACTGACAGGTGTATCTTTCAGAGCAAATTGTTCAACCATTAAAACTGTTTAACAAATTCAATAAAAGTTGTGGGAGCACAGGGTACTGTCCAGTCACCTGACTTCTTATCCTCATTTTTCTTTTGGCTACACAGACAGAGGTGGCATTATGAGTAAAGACTTTGATTTATAGATCTAATAAAAAAACACAATTTACTTTTAAAAATTGTGACTTGTTTATCACTGATTCATGAGTTATACTCAACTTGGCAAATGATTTGATTTTCTGAATACAGGATGTTAAGGCTAGCACTGAGGCACTTTTACCCATGAAGCATTTAAGATAGCGAAAAGAGGGAGTTCGAGTGGTTGGACAGAAAGATAAAAGATCCAGAGAATAAAGATGATAAAGTACAAAGATCTAATAAAGATGATACAGTACAAAGATCTAAAAGTGAAACTGGGAGAAAACCTGTGGTTGTACAAAGCAGTGATAGTCAGAGCAGTTGGACAGCAAGACTGAAGACAGCAGTAACTCCTTACGGGGATTTTTGCAAACATGTCAAAAAAGACACATTGATCAATATCATACCTCTTCCTCTGGAGTCTTCTCGGTCTCTATCACGGTCCCTGTCTCTATCTCTGTCTCTGTCTCTATCACGATCTCGACTGTCTCTGTCATGATCACTGCGACTTCTATCTCTATCTCGATCTCTATCTCTTCTATCTCTATCCCGGTCATATCTATCACGGGATCCCATGTCACCTCCCGAGGCAATATTTTTTAGTCTTTCAACCATCTTCTCATGAACAGACGGGGACCTCGCACCTGGCCTTTCAAATCGAGAAGGTCTTTCCCGCCTTTCATCATCCTTGTCTTTAGAGGAAATTCCATTTTCCTTCCTGCAAGAGACAAAGAGAGGATCATTTTAGTTGAGCATAGCATAAGGATAAAACCATATATTCATTTTCAAATAGAATGAAATAAAATGAACAAAATTAAATATTTCAATTCTAACAGGTATGATAGTTTAGCATTTACTTAATACTTAAAAACTGGAAAATCCTAAAAATTTTTCTCATTCCTATATACTGTCATATTAAAAAAAAACATTAAGCAATAATAAAACCTCAATTTTTAATTAAGCCCAATTCTCCTAATATTTCACTTTAGCCCAGTTCTTTATGTTCCAATCAGCCCTCCTGGGAGAGGTTCCTGTCCCCAAAACCATACGCACACCAACAAAAAATAGAAATTCAGTTTAAAAGCAGACTGTAATTTTTAAAACTTTTCTTTACAAACCCTTTCATAATACTACACACTGAATAATTACTACTCAACAAACCCTCAAGATGCGACAATACCAATGGGAAAGAATATTTATCACTGCATCTAAGCAAAGAGACCATCAGGTACCCTGCCTCTACACACCTTCGTAGTTTTAGTTAATAAGTTTCTATGAAAATATTAATTTTGTTGTAAAAAATTACATCTGTTTTACAACAAACTCATTACTAATTCTTTTAGCTGAAATTACAACTTTGGGGAAAACTGCAGCTTCTACAACTCCAGATTGTCTGAATGTTACCTACCACATCTGTTGAAAGGAGCTTGGGTATCAAAATTGTTTTCCTTTAGACACATACTGTTAGGTTCAAGAGATAACCCATGAAATGTAAATTTACACTTGGCACTTTGAAAAAGTTAAGTACTGCCCTAAAACTCATGAGAAAAACAAAATCAAACACTTTCAACAGCTGCTACAAATGATCTGAGGGGGCTGTGAAATTCTTTTCATTTCCCTATCGCCTCTTCTCACCTACCTGTCCAGTTTTAACTTGACCTTGCTTCAATTTTCATCTTTCATTATGGAACAAATTCCCTGGATGAGCCCTATGACAGTCTAGATATATGAGTTGCAAATTACAGTACTGTACTTTATAACTTCAATGCTATGATTATACCAGAGAAAAGCAACCTCCAGTAACAAAGCTCTCACATATAACTAGAACTACTAACCAGCAAACATAAGAAAGCTACTTACCCATGTACACTTTTATCAACATCTTCCATTTCTATATCCATATCATTTGAGTCATGCGAATTACTGTTCATCAGAGGGGCATTGTTGGCCATTGTTGTTATAGGAGGCGCAGAATTCTGTATGCTGCTTCCAGGAGGCACTGTGAAACAAAAAACAGACATATGTCAGGTCAGTCATTATGATAAAGTGAACTAAATAATGCCAGAAAATAAAATGACTATTCAAAAAAAGGCCACATGGAAAAAAATATGTAAAGCAAAACTTACACATGGGCCGACTTGGTACGTTTGGTGCCATGCTAACAGATGGAGGCATTGCACCTATAAGCGGCTGGCCTAATATTGATGATACAGGAGGATGCACACCTAAAGGAGGAAGGCCAAGGGGTGGAGGAACTCCTAATGGAGGCAAGTTTGGAGGCATCAACCCCTGTGGCAAAGGGGGCATTGGACCTGGACCTGGACCCGGGCCAACCTGAGGAGCTGAAGAGAAGAATAAGTCATGTCACTGCTGATTTTCCAAACAAATATGGAGGATTCAACATTATGCTGAAATGATGCACGTGCACAAAATCTTTTTACTTACAGTAAAAGGGCCATGATGCTGGTTACCTAATTGAACATTCATATTTCCAATCTTCCTTAACCATTCAAGATTTACTAACTACACCGCAATATATTAAGTGACCCATTGTAATATAAACATCCATGTAATCATTACCTCAACACCCTCAGGGATTTTAAATTACAGTTTTCAACTTCCAGCAATAAATTTAAAATTAGACTCCCCAATTACTGGTGCCACAGCCATATGTGCTTGTGAAATACACTAATCTTTTCCCATATCCTTTATAATAGACAGGCTTTTAAACAACTGCCATATAACTGCTCCAGAAACTGACTTACCATATAAACCTACTGCATAAGTAAAAGTGACTATCTTTTATGACCTTTGTCCCTACACATAAAAACCCATGAATTATATTCTGGCCACGTAAGAAATCAACTGTAATCAATAATATGGAACTTTTAGCACTTCCTTTACATTCTGAAATGAGCACCCAAACTAAACATTCAATGTGGAATAGGCTATGCACTATTAAAAAACTATAAATCTCTTAAAATATCAAGAATAAAAAAAATTAAATATGAAGGCTCATAAGGGGAATCAAATCAATGCTATCCTACAAGCACCTACAACACTTCAGTGCTGCTCTAAATTTACCACTTATCATATTCATTATGATCTTGAAAATTACTGGTAGTATGTAGCCACTTCATACTTGAAACTTTCCACCAATACTTATTACTCATGAGTAACATGCAGCTAAATTATACTCCAACTTTTCCCACTTCAAGAATTATTACTAACAATCCAATTACATTTGAATTAGGGAAATTCATCATGGTTTCAAAAATGGGAAAATTTACTGCATCAAATTTGTTTCCTGTGTGGAAACCTCATTAAAACTTACGAGGCATATTTGGAAGGCCAAAAGGGGGTGGCAAGATGTTAGGAGGCAAGCCCTGAGGATTTGGAGGCAAACCCTGTGGATTTGGAGGCAACCCTGGGGCAGTGGATGTCAAGGCAGAACCATCCCTGGTAACGTCTTGTGTTTTCTCTACAGGAGGAGGCAATGGAGGTAAAGGTGCCACAACCTCCTGACCTCTGCTATTTGGAGGGTGACCTGGTGGTACTCCAATAGGCACAAACCCTGGAGGAGGACCAGGTGCTGGAGCAGTTTCAAGGCCATACCGACCTGAAAGGGAAAAGCAAATACAATTTACAACCGTGGTCAATTTCAATACTGAAACTCTCAGCAAGCTATAATAAAGCATAAGGACACCCTACAAACTACTGGTACAGGGGTTATACTCCTAGAGAATAATCAGTTTTGCAGTATTACCATATCATCAACCACAATCTTAGAAAGGAATTTATATTTAGCCTGTGTCACCAAGACTAAAGCCAATTGGCACAAACATTCTAAAATTTCTTCTTTTTATATTACTTATGATCCCATCATCAACCAAGATTTTTCTTGAAAATAAATTTGCATTCAGCCTATTTTGCCAAGACTAAGAGCCACTTGGCACAGGCTTATTCTGAAATTTCTTCTATTTATACTACTTACAGTATCACTTACAAATGTTTACATGTAAACATTGTATAATGAATTATTGTAGTGGTACAAAATCCAAAAGTATTAGTTATAGATTATACAAAAATTTCTGAAGTACTTCATCTCTTAATAATAGCTGAGGATAATTAAGGACCTGAAGACCAGTAAAACCTTGGGAATTCCAAATATTTCATATACTTTGACAAGCATTTTGATCTAAGCATGTCTGTACAGAATAATGGAAGCAAAATTTTTTTCCAGTTTGTAAAAATGTTTGCAACAAGAAATTTATTTGGTCATCCCTACAATCTACAATCTTAATAACAGTGCTCAGTTTAAGCTTTGGCTGGTTGGTCACGCATCTATTTTAACTCCTCTCGTAATTATAGTTTTTGCCACATCTATATTATGTTATAAAACTTGTGGCAATTATAAAACCACTGTAGTAAAATGTCAAGAATTAGACCTAGAAAGACTTTTGCAAACAGAAGCCTCAACAAAAGGCTTGTGCTACTCAATACTAGTCTTGAGACAGAATCTGCAATGGACTGGATATGCAAAGGACTAAATATGCATTGGAGCTTTTAACTCTATTCCAAGAACGAAAGCAATAGCCTCCCTTATCCTTACACCATAATCTAGTAACTATTCAGAATGAAGTATAAACAAGTGAAGAACTGACTTTGTACCTGAAATTTACATGAACAAAATTAATTTTTTTAAATAATCATTTAATATTTCTTACTGAGTTAATCAACTCAACAAGGACTTGAATCTAAAGTAAATACCCCCTTTGCAATAGATCTTCCTCTTCCTTCTGTAGCAGAATACAAGTTCTACTAAAGACTCCTTGAAGTATGCCTTCACACCCAACTGCTCTCTTTTTTGCTTTTGCGTTCTATTCATTTCCTTCCGTCACTATCTATTCACTAACCTGCTCTAATTTTTATCCTTCAAGGACAAATTCTCCCAATGAGCATTGTAGTCTATATATTACAATGCTACAAAATCTAAGTATTATATAAACTGAATGTTACGATTCTACCAATTCTTTCACGAATTTGTTTCTGAAGCATTTTACGTCGGTCAAAACTGGACAAAATGCCGATCAAAACTGGACAATCATACAAAACATGCCTAATCATCAATATTGTTCTGTATTCTGGTTATTCTTGAACTTGGTCATGTTTGTTATCCATCAAATTCTCAAGGGTCAAATGAGTACGGAATTCTTTTTGAAATGAGGAACCAAAACAATCCAAAAAAATTACTTAATTTACAATTTACAAAGTCAGATATATACGAACATACTGAGTCAGCCCTAAGGCAATCCAGCTTTTCGTATTTATGCTCTAAAAATTATCACTTTAATTATCCACCATGACTGGAATATTGTACAAGCGATTTTTAGCTCACTGGGGAAAACTGCAAACAAAATAACAAGCTATCATAAATACCTACTGAAATATTCCATTTCTTATCATGTCTATATAATCATCACCACCCTTCTCACCAATTACACCTCTCTCACGTTGAAATCCATCTACTTAACTTTTTCCCTAATCTGCACTGAAATCTCCAAGCATGAGTTATTTCACATCCTTATGAAACTATTTACTGACTCAACAATATTGATTAATGACACATTATCCAAACACAACCATATCTCTACTGGAAGTTAGCAATGAGCAGTAAGATAACAACAAATTCTTTTCCAAATTTGTTTTTATGATAAATACTGTCTTGCAAAACAAACTGATATACAATACTTTGTCATGATTGGACTACAAGAGAACAATGGATCTGAATTACAATAGTCTGGTAAAATACATTCTCATTATTCGGGTTAGTAGCAGTAAAAGCTAGAAGAAATTCAGTAGGGACCATTCTTATACCAATGTTTCATCACATGATTGAAATTCCTTACATTATATTCATTAGCTAAGGTCATAAGCACAATTTTTCTATAGTATAATAAATTTTTCAAAATGCCAACTCAAATTATTTGTTAAAAATGATCAATTCCTTTCATGACTTGACTCATCATATGAATACCCAGTCAAATTTAGCAAACAAATTTACAGCTCTCAAAACCAAGGGTTCAAACAATAAAAACTTTATACGTAACAATTTGCTCACATTCAGAGCTACTTAAAATTTCATCATACTAAATCCAGAAAAATGATACAGTGACACTGTAAGAGAAAAGGTGATCTTCCAAGAAAACCAAACATACTTTGATTACCTCTCAACCATTCAGGTACAGTTTCTTCGTCGATCATGCCGCCTTCTTCCAAACTGTCCAGATCGTAACTACTCATCGTGATCAGCTTGTGGTACGGAATGTATGAGCAGCCAACTTCGACCTCCCAATAGTCTTTGAACTCTTTGCCTTTCACACCCTTTCCAGGAGCCCATGCCAGAGTAATAGCTTTGTTCTGATATAATGAAGAAAATAGAAAAACATCTTTCTTATCATTCTAACCAATACCAATGCATGATGACTTAACCAACGTCATCAAAACAAATTCAGTCATTCCTTTGGTACAACAGACTGAATTTTCCTCTTCTCAACAGAAGCAGCTTTCAAATGCTGTAACTTGCTACAGCTGTATTGTCTGCATATATTACTCAAGTAATTAAATTTGGGTCTCATGTTTCTTAGAACTCCCTGCCACAACAGAACTTTAGTTAACAACCAAAAGACATTCCCATCATGAAATACTGTAGGTGTGTTGTTCACAACATTTATTTTTACAAATTTCACTCCTACTAAAGTTCCTGTCATTACCGTGTCCTGTTTGAAAACAATATAGCTTAGTGTTATCACTAATGTAGATTAATGGTTCCCAATAGAAAATGGTTTGGCTTTTACACATTCTTTTAGATATAATCAGACACCAATGACTCATAAATCCATCTAATATAAACAAAATATCATCTAATAACTAAGATCATTAACACCATCAATATAAAGAACATTCATTCACCCGACAATATAAATCTGTTTTACAAAATAATTCAGATAAAGAATCACCTGATGCATATATACTATTCCATAATATGCTGTCAACAATGTATTAAATACATAAAATCAAAAGTAACATAACTTACATGCATTTTATGATTTCTAAGCTTAACAAGAGCTCTTGCAGCATCTTGACGTCTGTTCATGCAGATAAATGCACAACCACGAGGTGGAATTAAATCAATGGACACAATATCACCGTACTCTCCAAAGGTATCAGAGAGTTCCTCTTGATATACAAGCTGAAAGAATAGAGAATTAAACTTATCAGTTCCTCATTGTACACACAGATCATCAATAAAAAAAACTCTTTCTACATATCCACATAACAAACCTACATGATTAAACATTTTCTGCACCCAAAGAGCCACAACTGGCTTTGTGCATCCTTGTCCAATAAAAAAAAAAAAAAAATGAATCATCACAATTCATATGTTGCTCTTGCCTTTAGAGGTTATTTTATAAATGTTTAGTCAGTTCTCAGCACTAATAAATCTTGCACATTTTCTGCTTTTTGGGCTTCCCTATGGTGTCACCCTGTTACTTCTGAATTTACTGAGGCTTTCCTTCTCACCTCATGCCCACACACTCTCTAACTTTCACACATAAATACATTTTCCAACCTCTTGCCAAATCATCTCATATTAATTTTACCACTACACTCATAAATCTATGACTCTTATTGGAAACTGCAACAAATTCTTGTTTACAAGTAATCCAAATGTCACCTTCTACTTTATCCAGGCTAATGGCCTCTTGTTTTTTCCTTTTTTACTTTCTCAATACTAACTTCACAAAAAATGCACCAACTACTCCAAGAGACATAAATGGATCGAAAGACTGAGTTAAAAGGCCATCATAATAAGCCTTTTTCAAACCTTATTGAGTAAAGCGGGTAGCACCTATAATGCAAATAATCTACAAAAGGCTAAATATTCTTTAAAAGCTTTTTATAATCTTAATACTTGGTCCGATGTCCAGGTATGCATGCATTCCTGGTTTTAGTGATTGCAATATTCCTTTCTTATGTATGTGATTTACTGATTTTAATGTGAATAATCCAAGAATAAATGTATTTTCTTATTAATTTACTCCTTACTGCCACCCTCATTTTTCTACTTTCACTAAATTTCCTATATGAATTACTATTTTTATCAATTCTGGCCAAGAAAATCCCCTAAGTGACTAACAAAATCAAATATTGAAAAAGAACATATGATAGTGTTATTATTAAAATATTTTACAAACATCAGGCTCACAGATACACTACAGAAGGCAAAGTAAACTACCATGAACATCCAGGGATGGTAGTGAGATTTTTCTTCTTTCTTCAAGTTGCTGTGGTTCAGCCCATATCACATAGTTTTACATGATAACTTTTATTTTATTTTCTACTTTAATTTCTTTTATCAGTTTACCTTAGACTCTACTGTTTAAATTCAAATTTGATGTCCAGGTCATCTGTTTTGTCATTCTTTAATGTTTTCTTTTTGCTAAGCTTTACTTCTTCCTGTATTGAGATACATTTGATGTTTGATACTGCACTCAAAACTCCACTATACTTTAGCTTTCACTGATTTTCATTTCTCTCTTCTTTATTTTACTCTATCTTGTCAGTACTTCAAAGACCTCTTCCTTTGATGCTGTTGTTAACATTGGATTACCTACATAGATCAGTTCCCTCTCCACACTTCTTATATAACTCCTATGCCCAAATGTTCTAAGCACTGGAAATTTTAATAACATAAGGACAACAAGAGTTTTAAAATAAAAATGATAACCATATAAGTACATAGCAGCTCTCTTACCTTTGACAAGTGTCCCACCCACAGGGTGGTTGAACATACACTGAGAAATTCCTGTTTGATCGGTGGCAATCCCCTTTTTCGTCTTTCTTCCTCCTTCTCGCGCTCTTTTTCCCTTGCACGTTCCTTTTCGGGATCCAGCTTTTCTTTTTCACGTTCTCTCTTCCTCTCTTTATGACTATCCCGGTCTCTGTCACGGTCTCTTCTGTCACGGTCTCTATCTCTGTCTCTGTCTCTGGACCGAGATCTGTTCAAATACAAAGATAAGACTCTGTGATCACACAAATTATGCTCAAAACATTCACAAATTTCTATAAAAACTCATTATAAAAAGGAGGATATTAACTGGAGGTTCAGTAGCAATAGCAAAAGCATATGATCATATGTTTAACAAAGCCTTCAGCCATTTGAATGTAAGCAGTCACCTTCCCCTTATACATACGTTTATAATAACTCAATTTCATGAAGTTGGAATTTCAGTACAGCATATTTATAAACTTTGCAAGATTACAAGCTCTAGAACATTTTCAATAAATACTACAAAAAAAAAGAACTATAAGGCAGCATCAAAACTATTCTGAACAAAACAGAAACTGGAAACATTTTAGGGTTACAAAACCACAGAGAGCACAGAGGTAGGTCCACAATCACTTGTTGATAAAAAAAATGAATGAAAGAAATCTGAATAAGATAAAACTGTAATTATCCTCTGAACTTACTTGTATTGTGAATTACATTCTAGAATGCCCTTATGTATAGAACTTTTAATAAAACTTAGTGACTTTTAATCTTGCTTTTAACTGCAATACTGAAATCCATTGTTTACTGAAATTATGATCATGAACATATTTTTTCTTAAACAATCATATAGAACCATTATGTCCAAGTATCCCTGACAAGTATTCAGATGTACTGCAATCAAAGATGTGCTTATAACCCACTGGTAGGTAGGGCAGTCAGGTATCTTCACATACTGTTTGAAGCAAGGCTGGCTACATTGTCTACTTTTGTGAGGATGTCCAAGAACCCTATGACTGTTTAACGTCCTCCATACACCTGACCTAGTGCAGTGATATCAAATGCTGTCTACTAACTTCAGACGCTCACCACTATGTTTGACTCCCCTTCACCATTTCAATTCATAACTGTATATAAGTTTTTTGATGAAGTTATCTTTGGACACAAGCAGTCTTTGTTAGGACTAATAACTTGGTTAAAAGAAATATTGAATTCTACCTCCGAGTAAGAGATATGTTCAGAAGTTATATGAAATAGATTAGCCTAAAAGTTAAAAGGGGAAAAGACTTTTTTCCTACAGCCAATCCCAATACTCATGACTGATTGGTTTACAGTTATCTGGCTTCTTGACAACTAAGGTCATTGATAGATATTATTTCTTGAGAATGACAGGTCACTGACTGATATTTTCTTGAGGATGACAAGACTATAAAAAAATTTACATCTACAGCTTTTGCATAAGACCTGCTTCTGATATAAATCTAAATTTGCCACTGGCACTGTAAACAACCACCTTTCCCATGGTCTTTGGCTAGAATTTACCAGCCGAATTTGTAGGTATGGTGCCAGAGGTTGGTAAACTGACTGGTCAGTCAGTATCTACTAGGCCATCTTTTAAGATTTCCTTCATACACAAAAGTGCCAGAGCTGTTTCATGGAAGATGAGTACAGTTGGCATGGCCACATCCACTGTCTGGAACAAGCACACAATCTTGGAGGGTTGGGGATTTACAATATAATTCCTCAGTGTGCAATCAGTTCACCACAACCACCATGGGAACATGTTTGATTTGGTAGCATCATCCGATGTGTCTTGATAGGTGACTATACCAACAATCAGTGGAAATGGACCAAGATCAATGTTTGTTACAATCCTTGGAAGTCTCTCTTGAAGAATACTCTACCTCTGAGGTGTGTGAACTAAAGCCTGGGCCTCTACTGTAGGAGAGGTTACAAGGGATCCATACAGATGATAACCAGAAGCAACAGAATAGCTGGTACTTTCAATGCAGCAGTCACAGCAGTAACATACAGCAATATTCTATCATCAGGGTGGTCTAACACTGGAGGCCCTGCCATAGCAACTGAAGACATACGAGGCGATGATATCACCAAAATGATGCAGCACATGAAGATGGAGCATCACAAAAACTGTAAAGCATAAGCAGTGGAAAAGGAAGCACAAGACACTGTTGATAAAGGAAATTGGTGCAACATAAACAGTACACCAGACAGGCACAAAAAAATACATCCAGAGCAGTAGTAGCAGCCATTGATGCAGTAAGTGCAATGACAAAATGTGGCATCACTGCTCCAATTATCAGTGCAGTAGGCAGACCAGGCAATACCAGACTAGTAAATTACATAGAGAAAGCATTAATAGGAAGACCAGCAGCTCAAGAGACATACCAGCAATAATCTAGTGAAGATGACCAGACATTGAGGCAAAGCAATTGGTATGCAAGGAACAGTTCACTCACTAGGCAGAGTGGGCAACCAAGAAGGTAAAGGAGCAGCCAATGCTGCTAGTGCTCAGGAAGTGAGCAAGGAGCCAGGTGAGTGGGTAGGCTGAAGAATGGGTGGCAGGACATCGCCTAAAGTCTGATGATCTTTAACCTTGAGGGAGATCCAAGATCCAGACCAACAAACAAGAACAAAGTTTCCAATGCAAGCAAATAAATATTTTACTATCAAAATGCTGGTGGTTCCTAGCCTGTACATCTTTCTACTCTTGTAACAAACCTATTGGTAAGTGGAAGCCAATCCTAACAAACACTACAGAGAAGATAGGGTAAGCAGAGCTGGCCTTAACAGGTAGAACACACCAGGTAAGCGTTACTCCGCAATAAGGACATGAAAAATGACAGGCACATTTCATGAGATACAACACAAAACCTGACATCATGAGATACAACACAAAACCTGACATCAGCAGCCAACACTAATACTGTGCAAATAAAATTCCCATGTACATGAAGCAAACCTGACATCAGCAGCCAACACCAATACTGTGCAAATAAAATACCCATATACATGAAGCAGAGATAAATTATTATTTAGTAGCTTAGCCAGACCACTAACCTAATTCATTTAATTTTCACAGGGCTGGCCCAAAAGAACTGTAAACAAACTTTTAACACTGCCAATTAAAGATCAAAGAAGAACATATAATTGACATTTGGCAAAGAAAGAAATAAAATGGGGGGGTTATCTACTTACTGATGGGTCATGGGCATGCATATATTGAGCTGCTATTAGCAATTTATTTACATTTTTTTTTTTTTGTGTCTGCAACACATCAGAGTACAAGTGTCAGGGAACATTTTGAAACTTGAATGGTGAGCTTAATACAAAAAAATTTTATTTCCTTTGTATTTTTCACTACAATAGATTTTAAAACTTTTTAAAATTTTCAACTTATCATTTCACCCATTTCAACCCCACCCCCACATTTTACTTAAGCCAGCAGTATAGAATACATTGTACACCAATCATTCAAGTAAATTAAATATCTGAAAGACAAACAATAAATACAGGCAAAGCTAATCTTCTTCATTAAGGACTCCAACAATAGCGTGATTTGACATCTTGATGTCAGGTCCTATAAGATGTATTGAAATGACATCAACCATTACCTTGACACCCAGAAAAAGGCCTTATATTCCTCCAGGTAATCTGGATGTACAAGGGCCCCTTTTACCACCCATTACAGCCAGATGCATACCCAAAAAGCTGTGTTGCCAGGGAATCCCCTTTGGGCTGCCTGTTTGCCAACTTTTATGTGGGAGAGCATTTTCTCCGTGACACATGACCCAACCACATAAAGCAGAAGCATGGATGATACCTTTACCAAGGGGGAAACAGAGGTGATACCAAGATGAGACAAGCATTCACAGAGAAAAATGTTGATGGGAAGCTTATATTTCTTTTTCCTCATTTGCCAAAATGAAAAATGTTTGGGATGGGGTTAAGTATGAAGAAAACAAAATTCGGCCTCTGCCTCAATAACCATCCGTTAAGGGCAAAACAGACTGATGAGGAAAGGTACACCCAGCCATACCAGCCATAAAACAGTATGGCCACCCTATTTATTATTAACATTATTTTCATTATTGTTGTTCTTAATAAAAAAACAAAATTAAGGATAATCCTAAAATTAATTTTAAGTTATGCAATGAAGTTTTGCATCAATCATCAATGAATGGCAAAAATAAATACTGAAGACTAACAAAAATTTTGTTTTGGAGTTTATTTCCAAGACTATATTCACTGCTGGTTGAAGACTGGACAGTCACATAAAATATACTCCAACTAAAAGTATTGTTCTGCATTCTGAGAATGCATAACATCACTTTGAACGTAAGCTGCAAGTAGCTTTAGTAATGTCTACAGTGCCACACAAGGCACACTATAAGGGAACCGAACATGAAACTGTTACACAAGATAAATTTTGAAACTTGTTTCAAAACTATGCTTCTCAATCTCAATCCCACAAACACTCGCCACTCTGATAATCATGGCAAAAGATATACAACACTGAAACTCAACTGTGGTCTTTAGACAGACAGGGTAAGAACATATGTGGTTCTGGAAAAGTAAAACCATAAAGAACATAAGAGAACTTCTACAAAAGCTATGATGTATTTCCATCTGGCAGGATTCCTAAATGCCAAACCTTTCTCAATGGTAATTCCAATTAAATCCAAAAAATATATTTCACCTCTCATTTGCTATGGAATATTACATTGACCTCCCTCAACATTTACCCATGATGTGCACTAAATGACTGGCTAGTCAAATGTCAGACAAGCCTGGTAATTTGCATCAGTATTAATCATGTCCACCACAATAAAAATACCTTCCGGTTGGGGGGGGGGACTGAGAGCATTTTTTTTTTTACTTCAATGTTCCATAGGATAATTTCTTGTTTGTTTTCATTAACACTCTTGCCCAAAACTAACTTTTGCCTTTTCTGAGCCCAGGCCTTCTGAGAAGTGAGCAAAGAACCTTCATTTATATTTTGTTTAGTCATATGACTATTCAACACCCTAGCTCACATGATGCTAGCAATTGAGGAGAATTAACACACAACATTTAATATGTAAGCATGCAGACAAGACAAGCCCATAACAGCTGACCTCCTCCTCCTTGACCTAGAACTTGACCTGCGACCTCTTGACCGAGACCTTGACCTTCTGTGCCTTGATTTTGATCTGGAGCGAGATCGTGACCTGCTTGTCCTTCGCTTCCGCCTGGAACGACTCCTCGACCGAGACCGACTTCTGTGTCTGTTCATATCTCGGTCCTCATGAATCCTGAGGAAATACATACAGACCATCCTTTAGTTCAAAACCTTTATAATAAATACAAATGCAGTTCAGCGGAAAGAAATACATGCACTATTCAAGATTATTCCAAGTCACAATAAATACTTATTTACCAATATGCAGTACACACTGTATATCCAAAAAAAAAAAAAAAAAAAAAAAAAAGATTGGATAAAGCATATCAGAGTCTTACAAGCCTAAAAGTATCCATGGACAAGAATTCAAATTAAATACAATTAAATACAATATATACTACTTACACTTCTTTAACATCGTCACTGTCCTCAGAATGTTCTCCATCTTCAAGGGGACTTTTAGGCTTCTCTGGAGGGAGATGCACATTGGAATATTCTATACTGGGAGGCGGAACAGCCATGGGAGCTGGAGGAATAGCCCCCATAAATGGACCCTGGGGAAGATACCCTGGAGGTGGCTGGGAGGTATCTACAGGCAAGAAAGGCAATGACCTCCCATCATAATCACCTGTGAAATGAAACCAGATATATCAACAGAAAACCCAGGACAAGATAAATTATTTTTACTTGGTGTTGACATGAAACCCTACAACAAAACTGCACTCATTAACAATATACAAAAAGCATAAAATATGAACTCTCTCTCTATACCGACCTAACACACAGAAGAAAGCATACCAGGGGACCTACTTCTCATCTATAAACACATTATTGATTATGGTTCTGTACATGAAAAAACTTCCTATTATAAAAAAATTACACAACTTAAACACTAAACCAATGCAAGGTGAGTTATCCCACCTGTGGATGTGATTCCTGGAATGACTTGTGACTTTACTTCTTCTGGCACTGGTGGAACCATGCTGGCTGCGGCTGCAGCTGCTGCAGCAGCTGCCATGCCTGCCCCATCATCTTGTGGTGGTTGTTTCATAAGTATTTGTTGGATTTGTTGAATCAATCCAGGATCCAGATTTGTGACAGCTGCTGTCATTACCTGGCTGGAAACACTTGTAACAGGTACAGGCTGTAGAAGAAATAAAAAAGGATGACATTAAGTACCACTTAATGCGTAATTAAAATATGACTCAACCCATCTTCACACACAAGGTATAAACTGATCAGTCATCATACCCAAGGACAGTTAAACATGAAAAGATACACTAGAACAGGAGATGACACTAATATGCAGTTACACATTGGCCAAGGCTGACTTGATGGTAAATGTTACCTGCCACCTCATGCAAGACATACAGAAACTATAGCTGGCTACAAAATCAAACACTACTTATTTCATTGCCATGAGCATCAAAATACAACCAACATCTTGAGGCTTTACAAAAGTTAAATATTAATTACATACGTCACAGCAATTAGCTGTGGTAAGCACCTAAACATAAGTGGGTTGAGATCAAATGCAAAAAAAAACTGTTTTGCATTTGACAAACATTTACTAATATGCCACTCTTGTCCACGTACATTACCTTCTATCAATATCATCAATCACACTGACATGTTAAGTCTCCAACTTAAAACAGAAGTTCTCTCAACTTTTATGCAGCTACTGCATGTATGGGGGTACTTTTGAATGTTTTTTTGCAAATTCCCTTTGGCATGTTGATAAATTACTTTTGCTATTCATTTCTCTGTTACCTTTACCTCCTACCTAGCTGATTCATTAGGGAAAAATCTTGTGCAATTGCAATACAGCTTGAGATGTTTCAGTGTTCCGGTTAATCTACTTGATCGCAATCATCTACCATTTTCTGGGCACCATCCGACTTCTTCTTAACCTACTAATAGGTACTTCCTGGATGGACTGCTCATCAACCTTTCATATGGCAAAAAATTTCAAACCTCTCTCATTTCTATACACCAAATCTACCAACTTTTATATGAAACATGATGTTACCAACACCCCATAACCTTTTCAAGCCACCATGTCACCGTAACATAGATAAGCACAGACCTCTTAAATAACACATTTAATATTTCAGGTTGTTGCTAAAGTTTTGCCCTATATTGTCCCCTCAACAGTAACTTCCAACAATCCATTATGTCCACTAAATAGCAAGGTTCTTCTTTCTTTAGTGTCTACCCCTACACATTAAAGTGATCCTGCCCCTTCATCTGTTTACCGCTGACAAATCTCTTCATTCAATGCAAACAAGTTGGTCCATTTACAATTAACAGTTATCAGCTTCTTCTAGTACCATCACTCAAGTTGTATAAGCAACACTACCTTTCTGACATCATCAACAAAGCCATTTTATACACTGGATTTTCTTCTACTTCTTTCCTATCACCACAAGCTTGGCTTTGCTCATGTTGATTTTCATACCTATCTTTTCTTTAGAATTACTTTTGTTAACCATCCTTGACCTCTAATAACAACTTGCGTAAGATCAAGTCATCTGTGTATAGCTGTTTTTGCAATCATTCTGTTTCACCTTTGGATAAATCAATAAAGGACCTCTAAATCTTGTAAGACACCACCACCTGCCACCTACAGCACCTCATATTCTAAGGATATTTATGCTACAGCCTTGAATTTACATCTTATGTTATAAACTACCATGACTTTCCAGTACCCTCTACCTCAAAGCATTTATGTCTCCCTCATTTCATTTTTGTTTCTCCTATCACATGTGCCTATCTTACATATGCCTGCATATTTACCTGCTTTTCAGTTTTGATAACCACTAGTTCAACAGACACCATACTCTCGCAGAGGTCTATTCAGGGACACCACTGCTGAAATTCCCAAAGCTATTTCTCAAGCAGAATTCTTCCCCCTGGCAACTTCTTAACCCTTTGACCAGTAAAGGCAAATCAGTCTAGTGCATTGTCTAGAGAAGCATTGATTACCTTTTACTCTTCTAATCCCATAAGGGGGTCACCCTTCAAAATTATTTTAAGATTGAGACTATGCAAGAACGAGATGTGATAAAAAATAATGCCATACTGGTTCAGGAATCCAATACTATCCAGGTCAATAGGGCCTAAGCATCACGTCTAGCCATAAAAGGATCTCATTCTCCCATTGCAATACACTGGGGATGACCAAACATGATTTAAACAATGTGGGATTCTTCTTGCCCACTGTAGAGCGGTTATGAGACTAAGGATCTCTTATGGAGGCAAATAAGAAATACCACCTATGTCAACCAAAGTTACACTTTCCGTACGACCCTTAAATACCCTTGGAAACAAATTACAATATTCCCCATTTGTTTTTTCTGTATAAACTTGTAAAATTTTAGTCAACTTAGTTGAGAATACATACTGTTCTTACCCTTGATAAAATTACAGTAAAAAAATTCTTGTCCAATCTCTTAAAATTCATATTAATTAATCTGATGCCCCAAGTCTGCATTTATTCTGTAAATGAATACAGCACAATGGCTGATAATTTGAAAAAAGTAAGACACAGTCAAGCCCCTATATCCTCGTCTGAAGTCTGAATTTCTCGGACCTAATACCCTAATATCAGATTCGATTTTTGATGGTTATTTTCACCATGATATCCATCTAATTAAACAGTCTTAGCATTCAATATGCAAAAATGCATGAAAAAACCCTTACTTTTTGCATATTTCTAATGGACTAAGTTATTATAATTATCAAATGTGGTGGACTTCCTTGCCATGAAATCAAATTAAAAATTTTTCTCAATCCTTCCTCTAACACCCCCATTTTTTATTTATATGGTATGCATTCTCGGTCTCCCCTCTGATGCGTTACGATTCTATTTCAATTCCACAACTTTTTCCGCTTTGCCCTTGACATCCACCTTTTTGCCTACTATACCTTTCAATCCTATTCATACCTGCCCTTGGCCAAGCTTAAATGCTCTACTTTTCATTTGCCCTTCTTCCTCTCACTCTATTTATATTAGGGTTTTATCCATTTCTAAAATATTGTTTCCATTTCTATAAAATTCCATTCACCTAACTTTCAAAACCCATTAGCCTGGCCATGAAACATTCTTAAAGTTTCTGATTTTGGCACCCATCTCATTCCTGCATTCATGCATGCAGTCACATTAACATAAAAAAAAACCTTCTGAACACTTATATGAACAGTCATACCAGTTCTACAGTGCTTCTAGAGGTATCCAAGAAAGTTAAGTTTAGTTAACAGGCCTCACTAATTAACTGAAAGGTATAAACCAAATATTGTTCTAACAAAAATGTCTTATCTAAGTTTGACAAGCTTCATGCTTGCATTAAAACCCTAAGGTGCATAAGTTTCCAGGTCTATGATTTGAAAAACCATATGAATTTCACAATGGAAATGTCCATGAAAGTCATGTAACATCTCTGAAGATAGTTGGGTGCTGTTAATTCATTTGTTTACTTGACTTTTGATTGTTTAAAATTCTGTTGTACAATAAAGTTGTTAGTGCCTCAATATAATTTCCCCTCCTAGCCTACACATTTCTATTGCCTTGTTAACGTCATTCTCTTCCATTTTCTTTCAAAAAATGGTCTGTAATTCACAGAGTTTCATAATTTTAGAACTCCTCTTCCCTACCTTTCCCAAACAGCATTACCATCACAAAACAACCACACCTAGCAGTAGTAACAATTACAGCCAGATGCTGGGAACAAGCTATCAAGATTGCTCCAATACCCAAACCAAATTCACAACTAACACAGGAATGAACTAGTCAGTGAAACAGCTTAGTCCTTCTTGTGTAGCTGATACAGACAACAGCAAATCCAACAGCTCATGCCAAACACTGCAAATTCTATGTGCATTTTCAACATCACTTCCTGTCTATATGCAGTATAGGTCTTTGCCATCCAACCACACTGACCCAAATTGTAATTTTGCTTATATAAAAAATTTATTTCCCTCCTCTGTAAGCTTCTAGCTCTTTGGAACCCTGGGCTTTCCCAAATATTTCAAATATCTTACAAGGTAAACAGTAATTTCCCATAAATTCCCTGTAATGGAGATATGCCATGTTTAAAAATCATGTACAATAACACTAAAGCATTATTAAAAAGTTGACAATAATGTTCTTATAATAAGTATTATTAAAAAGTTGACAGTAATGATCTTTTACTAAATTTGCAACCATGACTGCCTTCAAAGTTTCATCACAAAATTAAGTAAAATTCGATTTGAGATATCTCAAGGGCAATATAAAAAATGCAACATGCAATACTTCCATACCCACAACTAGAAGTTCCATAAGCTTTTCAGATTAGAATTAGTTATCACATTATAAATTTTTACAAACACTGTAGTCTACTTTTGCATACATAAATACACATAAATATATTTGCATCAAAATGGCTTAATTTCAAAAATACAAATCCTGTATCATTCAAGAAAAAGACAAACGGCATGTTATAACCTACATTAAATACTTGGATTTTTAATGCAAAACAGCATTACAAAATTCTTGCATTAGAATACTTCAACAAAAGTATAAATACATTTTATAAGCTGCAGATTTTAACACTCCATTAGCCTCAGATATAGCATATGAAGTGACATTAAATTTCCCAAGTGAATACCTTTCATATATAGTGACACTTTTGATTACCGTTTAATCTTGTAATAATTCTGTACTAAATCTAACTATTTTCTAAAAAAAAAAAAAAACTCTTCCCTTTAGAAGAAAACCAACAAGTAATTCAACTAATGGACAAACAGAATAAAAAAAGTTAAATAAAATTAAAGTGCACTGGTGAGGCTGTAAAGTGGCAATATCAGGTTACACAAAATACTGTAAAGGTAACTATGGAAAGGCATATTTGCCTGCCGAGGGCATTTCTTATGTGAGAGTAACAAGTGAAAAGTATGACTACTTATCATGGAATGATATCCTGAAAATGTGTAACATGCATCTTACAACGAATTTTTTTACAGAAAAAACTTTTACATTTGACATCATGGTTTGGCCTTGATTTTTTTTTTTCAAAAACAGTTTTGTGATGTAAAAAAAAATAATTCCAAAAAACTTCTTAAAAATATTTTCAAATGTTTCAAAAAAGGAGAAATTTATTTAATGATGAAAACGAGCCTAGAGCTTTAATCTTAAAAAAGTTAGCTTTTAAAAAGGATAAATTTCAATGATGAAAAGGACACTAAAGCTTCAAGGACAAAAAAGATGAAAATGCCTACTATAAACTTTCAGTAGTACTATCATCCAGCACAAGTATCCTTTAATATGGTTACCCACATTACTGAACAAATGAAAAAACAGAAGAAAAATTGCTACAAGAGATCATTTGCATCCATTTAACAAAATGGAAACCCAGCTTTCAAATCCTATTTTCTTAAAAAACAAATAACTATCACTGGTTTCCTCAATAAAATGCTAAAAAAAAAAAAAAATGCTCATTCAAATACAGGCATAGAACTAAAGCTCTGATCACTAATGACAAAAACGAAAATGAAAAATTTTAAGTCACCAGAAGGTAAAATCTTTCAATCTAGAAAAGTTACAACTGCCAAAAATGCTAGCTTGGCCTGGATATCATTATTAGCTGAATGGTTACGCAAATCATAGAACAGAATGTCTTAGCTCTTACTGGGACTGCCAGAGGGTTTGCTCTTTAAAATTAGACCCTATTTAGAGAATTCCAACTCTTAAAATTTAATGCCAAGGAAACCTAAAGATAAATTGTTTCATTGATAGCACTACCTTACATTCTCAGCATTAAGGAATTAGATTATGCGAGTTATTCAACAAATACCCTTAGAGCACATGAAAATTCATTACAAAAATTATTCTATGAAGTCTTCTATTTACTAAATGGTGGGTTTTGGGTACATGAACAATTACCAAAAAGTGTGACTTTGGCTGCTTGTTAGTAACTTTACTTCCACTGAAGCTTATGTAAGCTGGGATGCAAACTACTTCAACATTTATCCAACCTTTTTAAAATTTACAGAATAATAACATAATTTGTATCACAAAAGATTTTTAGGACAATTTTGATGGGCCTTCACATATCATCTCTCACATTACTTAATTTCTATTGTACAGCATGTTAACTGCTGACAATATCTGCTGTGAAAACTAAAGCTTCTTCACTAAGAGAACAGATTTACTTTATTAAGGAAAATAGTAACAAATCCTATAAACAGAAAGATATTTAAAGATACTGTATCTGTATAGACTGCTAGGTGTTATGTGACCCTTTCCATTTTCTATTGTGAATTGTTGAGATACTCCCGAGGAGTATGCGCAACATTCTGTCTAGTACAAGTGTGTAAGTTTGGACCCCAATTAACCAAAGTGGATGAGAAGTTCTAGTAACAAAGGAAATCTAACTGTTGTATTTATATATTTATTAAGGCCTGCTTCAAGCAGGAAGGATTTATCTGGTTAAATAACATTTCAGTTGAAATCAATTATCATTTCTGTTCTAATGTAGAGGCAGACAATGGTTTTTCATTAAATGCTTTCCTTTTGTGTAGATTTAATGGGAAACTTGTAAAACACCACTGCATATCCTCAGATCTCAGTGCCAAATGCAATATTAGCACTTTAAACCAAGATGTAGAGCAATAAAAATTATATACCATATTCCTATCACCTAGGAAAAAGAAGAGGTAGGACATTCACGTTACCTACAGGTCATTTCATACTTGACTGTGAAGCAGGTACTGAGAGAGTTAACCAGAATAAAAAAATAAAAATTTCAATGGCCTGGCTGAAGCAGAAAGAGACTGCTAAAGGTGAATAATAAATATCTCATCAGATGGCAGGGAGACCTACGATGCCTGTACAAGGCCTCCTCTACTCTGGGCTATAAGAATACCTCAGCACTGACAAAGAATATATTTCAAAAATGTGTGACTATATAATACTAAGAAAATGTGTGCCTATATAATACTAAGCTTCAAGGCCAACTGTTGGGGGAAGATCATATAAAAAATGAAGAAGTAGAGAAGTAAGCTGGAAAATAGATAAAGGCCTTACAGACTGAGATGATAGAAGGCCGAAGAAATTGTGGAATAAGGGCACAGATAAGGTCACAGACCAGATGGTAATTCTGGCAGAAACTCCAGAAACAAAAAGACGGGAGATCTCAACATCTAGCCCAACAAAGGGAAAAAGCTGACAATATTAAATTATGAAAATGATTTCTATGGTGGCAGCAGAGTTGTCCATTACACCTGAAGTTGTTTGGAACAGTTCTTATTAAATTTAAACCGTCTTTACAATATAAGCTAAGTTTACCAAAAATAACAGCTAAATGCATAATAGTAAGGTTAACTGGCTATCATGTACTCTCAATTTTAGGTGGCTATCTTATTTCTGTTTTGAGCCAATATCCTTCATAGAACATATATCAGCTTTGGTTTCTCCACAGGGAACTATAAAAATTATAGCATAGTCCAACTATTCCTAGCAATTTGATCTAAGGAAAAGTTATTACTATTGCTTAGCAATTTAACATTGTCAACTTTTTATTTTCTTACTCATCCACATAGCCTTGACAGGAACTACAACTCAATGTGTTTTAAAACACATTACATTTTACTTCTATACTGGTCAAGTGAATGTCCTATACACTTTCTTTCTATGTAATATAGTTTAACTAGACCACGAATCAACTAAAAAAATTTGGTGCTTTGGAAAAATGTGTGTATTGCTTTCTAATATCCTTCATAATTAAAATTAAGAGTGCACCAATGCTAACTTTCTTGGTAAAACTGATTATGAACTACTACTGGATAAAACAGTACCTAAAACATATTGTGTACCAGCTAACAAAAAGAAATATTGCAGTCAAAATTCAAAGGAATGGGTGCAATAGGTTTCAAAATAAGGTAGGACAGGACTAACTACCTGTTGGTTCACTAAAGGTACGAGTTTGGACTCATCATCCACCTGCTGAGGCAAACTAGCAGCCGAGTTGTTCAACTGCCCATCGACTCTTCCCTCACTTCTTGGGCCCATGCCACTCCCTACACTGCCGCCACCTCCTCCACCACCACCGCCACCTGATGTAGGGGTGGGTTGTTGTTGCTGTTCTTGAACAAGGTGTTGCTGGGCTTTTGCTTTGGATGCTTTCTGAGCTATCTGGGCTCCCACCTCCCTCTGAATAGCACTGTTTGGGTCAGCCAGGTCGAACAGTGGCTGAATTATATCTTCGGCAAAAACCTGATTTCGCTGCCATAAGTTCAACACACGTATTACTTTACTCTGGAAAGTTACAAAGACCGTAAGAATTCTTTAAATAAGGTACCTGGTTTGTAGCATATTCTAAAAAAAAATACTAAACCTTCAATATATTACACACTTTCATGTTTTTTCTAATACAGTGCAGTAGTTTGGGCTATACTTAGAGAATTAAATTTTCAACCCAATAAAAAAAACAGTAATCACTATCTGACTAACCTTGTCCTCCTGTGGGCACTTAAAAAGGTAAAAGAAAGTAACACGTATGTTTTTGGCAAATCTAGGAGCAAAAACGTCTTTTTCTATGCCAAACTGGTGTCTGCTTTGCCGTACTATACTATCTATTACGTATAAACCTGGGATCTTGTACTCTGTTTTGCACTGCAAAGAAAAAATTCACATTACTATATATCTCTATAACCCTGAGTTAAAACTCTAGGTATCAATAGGAATGGTCCCAAATATTTGTTTCACAACAAACATTACTTGAGCATTAAGATGAAAAAAAAAAAAAAAAGTAAGGAGAATCAGTGAAAGTAACTAAGTCTTTATTTCCATGCAAGGCAGGCACACAGCCACCTCCCAAAATGTACAACAAAAAATAGTTTAAACACAACAGACAAAATCAAGAATTACTGTACTGTAATGTTTGGCAATGAGGTTTATATAAATACCTATGCATAATGCTGGGCAAAAAAAAAAAAAAAAAAAATCTTTATCATTTCTAAACTAAAAAGCCTAACCTGGGTGGGCAAGTGAGTAGCTATCTGGGAAGCAGATTCCAACCATAGTAACCTTGCTTCATACTTAACATACGTCATAATAGAGCTTGCTTCATACTTAACATACGTCACAATAGAGCTTAAGCTATAATAAGCAATACCATACATACCTTCTGTATAAACTTTTCGACACTCTGAACAACATGCTTATAAAACTTGATTGCTCTTATTGCACCTTTTGTAATGGCCGTCATTTTTGCTTTGGAGATTGGAGGCTTGCACTCGTAGAGCCCCGCAAGCTGTAACAATAAAATAAGTAAGAATATTATTACGGTACTTCCGAAGTACAATAAATTGCACCACTCATCTATACACATTCTAGAATAAATATGGGAAGTTAACCAACATACATATTACGGGGCAAATACATTTTATTGAGATTGATTTCAAGACATTTTATTAAATAGTAAAATTCTTATATTGCAAACATAAGACAACTAAAAATTTTTCTTTGCCATACAAACCTACTTTCATTTATACAGATACTGTATCTTTGGCAAAACATTAGGTGAGGTATGGGGGTTACTGCCCACTCATCTGACTTTCAACCCCACTTATCCTTCAGCAAACAGGGACTAAAGTGAGAATGGGTACATCACTTTTTTTTTTCTCTATTTTTGCATAATCATTATTTTAACCATTTCCTCTAACAGATTCAAACTTATTCTCTCTCTCTCTCTCGTTGCATGCCATACTATATTTATATATTTCATACGCTCTCTCTCTCTCTTGTTGCATGCCATACTATATTTATGTATTTCATACGCTCTCTCTCTCTCTCTCTCGTTGCATGCCATACTATATTTATGTATTTCATACGTCATTTTCATCAAGTAATGACAGTTATAATGAGTATTCTCTGATGTACAAATTGCCAAGGATTTTGGTTTTAAGACCGAGAAAAGATTGAAAATGAATGCTAATTCCAAAACCTATACAATAAGACTGATGAATATACTCAATGGTGAATAGCTAAGTGATTTACTTCAGTACAGTGATTACTACGTGAATCAATAAGAATGATGAATTTACTCAATGGTGAATAGGCTAAATTATTTACTTCAGTAGTGATTACTCCACGATTAATCAATGTTTATGATTATTAGTAATATTTGTAATTCATCATGTTTTCATAATAATAAGTTTCCACTGTACCAAATGACAAGCAATTACTGTATAGCGCTTGCAGCAGTCAGGTCTGTAACCCTAAGCATGTGAAATGTGCAAGAACTGGTCTTGGTCTCACTGACGTTTATACTGCGTAGTTGTTTTCAATGTTTCATTTCCTCATGGAACTCCTCTGCTTCAGCCTTTGTCTGCAACTGCCACACTAATTTGGGAACTTCCAAACCAGGGAGGTCAAAAGCTGTATACCTGTACTAACCATTCAAATCCAATGAGTTAAGCTTTGGATGAACCACCAGAGAATGTTAGATTCCCTTCTGATAATGAGACTTCTATCCTCCTGACTGTTACTGAAGGTCTCCTTCTCTTCCTACCACAGCTGATTAAGGAAATGACTGACATACCAAAATTTCCACTACTCGTGATATCAACAGGACATATTCCATCCGTGTTCCATTCCGCATCCACAGGGGACTTGTCTAATGAGATATTGGGAATGGCTGGAAATAAGAGTGGCCCTGCAGGTCATTCAACCTTGGAAGAAGGTTATTCCTGCTATTTCTGGAGTCAAGTCCTGTAACATGTCCCTGGCTTTGTGGTTCAACCTGTTCTGCTGTTTGTTAATAGTGTACTTCTGCCTATTCACCTCGAGAATGAGGAAGCCCCGTATCCGTGCCCTTTAGGAGCCATGAGGATTTATCCTATGATGGCCAAGACTTTTCAAAGGGAGGGTCATAATTTATAAACACATCTTTTTAGGGCAGATAAGATATTTTGAAGGTTTATGGAAGCATTTCTGGTACAAAAGCATCCATTTTGACCTCCCTGGCTTTCAGATCTCTTTAAATTGGTGCAATCTTCTTTGTTTAAACTTTTTTAAAACTTTTAAATTATTCAAGGTCATTCTCAAGTTGCTGCCCATTTCTTTTAATTAGAATATACATTATATTAGGTGTACTAAATGCACAAGAACTTCCATAATGTAAGTAAGTGCACTAAATGCACAAGAACTTCCATAACAAACACTAAATATTAATGTTTTGCAGCAGAACAAATGAGTGATTTATTGCTCCACAAAACATGTTTGCTGGCATACTATCCAACATCCTTGTTTGTTGATGCATTTTAAATCTTCTTTACTGGCTAAAACTATTTACTTTTTCCATTTTAAACCGTATAAATTATGGCAGCATCTTGCTCCCAGCTTTGGCAACCTGTTGTGACCTTGTAAGCTCTGCCCTCACTTTCATAGCCTGTCTTGCTGTCTTGTGCAGTCTTCCTGCTTTCTGCTTGGATATCTTATTAGCATATCTGTTCTGACATTGTCTTCTCTCTAATTTTTCAACTGAATCTGCCAATTTTCTTCTTTACAGAGGGCCCACACTTTATATATGTTCACACATTACTGTCACAATAGGGGTAGGGGTTATAAGGCAGGACTGTCACACCTAAACCCTACAGAAACTGGATTATGTTTACTTTAGCCAGATAACAAGTCGGCTCACATGAACGCTGTGTTTAGTGCCAGCCCCACAGGTATAAATGTTATACATAACACAGTAACTATCTCAGTGATAGTAAACTTAAGTTCGATTTCAGCATGCCTTTTGGGTAAAACTCAAGACGACTCCCGCAGGCCTGGTTCCCGCTAGTCACCGACCAGGGTATTTACCGCCATTAATATTTTTATTCATTTTTATGTTACTTAACGACTGTTGTTTTGCAACTACGTTCATCCCCAAGGGGCTGGTGCTAAACACAGCGCCCATTTTGCTTGTAAACTTGTAGTTACCGAAAACAGCAGGGAATGGTAGTATTCTTCAGTTTTACCATCTTTTGTATAGAGCATATTGAAGAGAATCAAGCAAAAAAAAAAAATCCAAATTTTAAGAACTTGGCCAGAGCCTGAAGTAAATAACAAAAATCTATCAGATCTATCAGGGATAGGCTAGTTTGCAGAATGATGGGTGCAAGCTCAGCATTATATATTTATAAGTTGCCAATACATGATATGAAATTGTAACCAATATATTTTAAAAGAGCTCTCTATTCTTGTTACTCTGAACCCCATAAACTCTATGCACACACGATAAATAAAAAATTAATCAAATTATGAGTCATAAGGTAAGGTAATAACGGCCCCTTTCCATAGCCAATACGGCAAAATTGTAACCTGTAAACACCCCTAGGCTACATTAGGCTGGTATTTTTAGGTTCTTTTAGTGCCCTATCATTTCTTAGCCAATTTTGCATGAAAAAACCCCAAAATTGGCTGACTGGAGTCTTATCGGAAACTTATAAAATTTTACCAAAAGCTTTATTACTAACTCCAAGTGGAAGCTTAGAGAGATTCCCTGAAAAGGGGGGGGAGCAAGGTTAGGACATGGCACCCTCAGCCTGAGGCAGGTTAGGAAGGTAAGGGAAGGTCAGGTTATGTCAGGACATGGCATTCTAGGAAAGGTTAGTATTGTTTTCGTCGCCAGAACCTGTGTCCGTCATTCTCAACTGGCCACTCAATCAGAACACCTACAGTAGGCTAGCCTACAAACTATGCCTATTCACGTCCGTACTTAGATGTTCCAAAGTAATCTTTATCAAATAGTTCCTCATTTATACCTACATAAACAGATGCAACAATCATGAGCTACAATGCCAGGCCTAGGCTACGCGAAGCATATTTGCGTGAGACTTTTATTGAGAAACTACAGCCAAAAATGAAAAATAAATGGGGCAGACTAAATGGAAAGAATGAGGCCGGCCATCAGACCTCCAAAAACAGACTTTAGTGATGATGAAAGTAGGCCAAGATAGGAAAAGGTTTAGGCTAGCACAACGTAGCCTAGGCCTGGCTTACATCCATGGGGAAATAGCTAGGATAGGTCAGTTTAATATCAACCACTCATTTCCTTCTATCCTAAAAATACGATATCTGTTACGGTCAGCTGTTTTCTATCCGAGGGAAAGTAGGTAAAACCGTGACCTAGGGCAAAGGGGGTAAGTAACCCTATCGAGTGTAGGGTGTACGCTACGACAGCTAATTTAAGCTACGACTAGACGATGCTAAGGACACGCATTCCGGCTCGGTAATGGTGCTAAGCTTACATAATATAGTACGGAACGACTTAACGGAAAAAAAGGAATAACCCACGAAACGGAATCTCCCCTAAATGACATGTAATGCTGTCAAATGATCAACATTTAGGTTGCCGCTACGGCAGTGACGCGGCCGTCGCCTTATAACATGCATAAACCGTCCCGTATTTACGGCAAATCTTCCCTTATACTATGATTTTTAACTTACCTCCGAGTTGAAAGATTTCACAGCCTCCATTTTCTTAACACTAATATTATAAACTCGTTCCTAAATCCACTTAATTACATATAAAACACCACATTGCTGTCCGCCATGATGTTTGCGAACAGCTAAACTATAAGTGATGGAATCCCGAGGGAAAACAAAAGTAAAATAAACAAAAGACGATCGTAAATGGTTACGATAGCTTCTTATACTCTGTATATTGACCTTCCGATTGTATTATGGACGCACACGGCCATTGATTGCAATTGCATATCTTCTTATGATATAGATGTAACTCAGAATTAATAAATTTAACATTACTGAATAATTTTCATGTAAAATACCAAAATATTTACTGATCCGATGGACATATAAAGTCGAGAGTATATTTCTTTAGCGCAATATATCTGCCTAATTTTCATATTTTGGGTTTAATAAACGTATATTAATTAATGAGACATTTGCGTATTAGAGGGTCGGCTTCTTTTAAAGCCATTCACGTCAAATATTTATCAAATTGTTTCAATCTCAGACAGTGAGATGCAAATTGTTTTTATTAGATTATGGACTCGCAGTGAATGAGAAATTTCTATCTCACAGATATCTGACATTCTGAAGTGATGAGCGTCATTATTACCGAGACCGTTCACATTGCTCGATTGGGTGCATCGAACCAGATGTAAATAATGCATCACTCCTCATAGAAAATAAAGCTCGAGATTACACATCGTGATTAAAAAAAGGAGACAGACTAGTTCAGTGTAAAATTAGATGTAGGCTTCGACTGTATACGGTTTAGTTAGTTGTCAAGGATGTTTTCATATCTTGTTGAATCGGGTTTAAATCAATAAAGACTCTGAGAGAGATTGAAAATGGACAAGTCCTCCATCATGGTACTTAACCTTGTATCATTGATTTAAGCTGTCTTGTCTTTCAGTGAAGTTGCCTATTTTCAAGCTTATAGTAAGCGGGGAGGATTAACTTCTTTCTTTCTCAAAAGGCTGAATCAAAGCTTTCCTGCCGAATAAACAGCACAGATTTAAATTTACAGTATTTGCTTCTCATTTCGCTTGTCTCAAAGGTCGATTCTGTTTTACCCTTCGGCAATAAAAATTAATCAATCCTCTGTTCGTTTCACCTGTATATTAAGAGAAAATTTAGCTGCATGTACTTTTTGTGTTCTTTTGTTTCTTATAGTGAATAAGCCATGATATATATATATATATATATATATATATATATATATATATATATATATATATATATATATATATATATATATATATATATATATGTCCACATTAGTATTAAATGCTGAATTGTGGATGAAACCAGTGCTGAAAACACAGCCTACATTATATTAGCAGCTTAAAGCTACATAATATGCTTACGCAGAAGGCTCATAAGTAGCATTCGATTCCCCTTACAAGCACTGCACCATTCAACGCTGTCTTGCAGGCATTCTAAGGCTTCCTAGACTTTAAGGATCTTCCTTTTTCTCGACTTTCCTGGGCTTCCATTTCCTCCCTCCTCCTAACAATTCTAAATTATACTCTTTATTCCAACCTGTCGTAGTTCTTGCTTTCTCAATGACCAAACCATATCAAAACACGCTGACCCATTCTTTCGCCTACATTACTCTTTTTATCAATTCTACATAATGATCTCTACATTTCTCACCCTTCTGTTTATCTTACGCCAGTGTTCTACACTTCACCATTTCTTTTTATACGTACTCATCATTCAAACTTCATTTCCAGAAAGAAGAGTCAGTTCAATGACTTTATTCATTCCAAGGAAAGTCTCCTCCCAATCTTTTGCACACACGTTGCTGCCTTTCTTGCTCCACCTATTCAGCGACTCACCTCTTTCCTCATCCTACACCCATCCATTATGTTTACTGCCAACTCTGTGAATTAACTGTTTCCATTTTTTTTCCACCGTCCATATTAACATTCTCCATCTTCTTGGTTTCCATTTGCCTGCATAACTACCCCTGCTCATCTCGATTGAAGGGATGGTTGAACCAGGTCACCTTTATGGAAGTGAAGTGTGGATGTTGAATATGAATGAAAGAAATAAGGTTGAGGTATGAATTGTTTGCATAGTATGTGTGGCATGAGAGGAAATGGGGTAACAAGTGAGGAGAAATGTACATGTAATAGTAACAAATATATGCAACGCGATGAAAAGATGGATCACAATCTTCGGAGATGGTTTGGTCATGTGACAGGAATAGATGACAATAGATTGTTGCAGAGTGTATACAGTAATTTAGATTGTTAGTTGGAGGGGGGAGAGGAAGACCTAGAAACTGTTGAATAGGTGGGCTGAAAGATTTGACAAGGATGGGACTTGGTAACTTTGAAGTATGAGTGAGTACAAGATAGATAGTGAATGCTGCAATGGCTAATGATTGTTCGACGTGCTGGTGATGAGCCTTCTGGGCATGTGTACGAATTGGCTAATGCTGTGGAGGTTTCACCGAACACATGATTCATTCTTAATTCAGCAAACACATCATGATTCATTCGGTATTTATAAATGCCGTGTAAGCGAGTACATTATCTCTTTAACATAAGGGGACCGCAAAAATCCCCATTCTTTTTTTTTTTATTTCTTTTACCAAAGGACAAGGTACCTCAGCTGAGACCTTAAAATCCATCCCCCGTCGTGCAAAAAAAATAAAAATAAAAATCTTTTAGAAATAACAGACATAAAGCTAAAATGTGGGGAAGGTTGGTGTAGAATATCTGTGCGCTAACAACCCTCACAAAACGCCCCAAAAGAAGAATTCGAGAACTAATCAGAAAAGTTTTTTTAATTGCACATGCTCTTGTGACTCCGCTAAACTTGTCAACAGTGAACTGACCATTTTATTAGGTAAGACTTCTTCGGCACACGTCATTTCGTTGCGACAGGACCTTGTGGTGGGTTTGCTCAGTGGGTCCTGGTGGTCATTTGGGACAAGAAAACATAAACACTACAATCTTCCTCTTTCACTTACAAACGTATGTATGTATATATATATATATATATATATATATATATATATATATATATATATATATATATATATAAGTCACCACGAAGGAAAATAGAAACAACGGAGTGGTTACTAGGCCTTTCGACACAATGGTCCTTTACTAGCACACTGATGAAAAATAAAAAATAAGTCTACAAAAAAGCTTGTATAACTGACCGTATAAAGGCCTGTTGTGTCGAAAGGCCTCACAAACAATCCATTGTTTCTTTTTTCCTTCGTGTTATTTGTCTTTATTTATACACATTTATCACGTTTCATATCTTCGTGAATCAGTGAATCAGTTACACACACATATATATATATATATATATATATATATATATATATTATATATATACATATATATATATATATATATATATATATATATATATATATATATATATAATATATCTGGAAGGTTTTGTTATTTAATCAGGAATTAAACGGTAAACAGTCAGCGTAGCTTTCTATTTGCTTATGTGGCCAAGTTCTTGAGACTACATGTCTCATCATCGTGGCTGTAAAACAATACAGAGTATAAAAATTACGAACAGACACAGCAAAAAATATTCACAAATGTTAAAATAATTAAACATGGAATTTACAAAAGCTAAAAATTAAAATATAAACAGAAAGATCATTCAAATATTAGAAAATAAGGACTGAGCATTTAGATGAAGAACGTCTAGTACCCGACTCTATTTGAGCTAAGAACCAAGTGAAGTCTCATTTTTTCAGGAAGACGAAATCGACTAACGCATATATATATATATATATATATATATATATATATATATATATATATATATATATATATATATATATATATATATATGGTCTAGGCTGTTCAGGGAGGAACAAGCTACTTCATGGTTATTAAAGATTCTAGACGAAATCGAGAGTAATCATACTTCATGGTTATTAAAGATTCTAGATTCGAGAGTAATCATAGGGTGCTAGGGCGATAATATTAAAATCTTCATACGAAAACGGTGCCTTACATTTTTTACAGCGGTCCCTTGTATTGGAAAATTCTTTTATTTTTGACTGACATCCTGTGCTGTGGCTGACTCCAAGATGAGAATCAACACTCACTCTGAGCAATCTCTTAGTGGCTTCTACGTATTTCCCAACTTTATATGTTGGGCAAGTACAAACAACAGACCACCAGAGACTACATCAGAGTGGGAACCTTATCCTTATGGTAGAATGATGACCCGATAATCTTAGGAATTTTTGAGCAGTCTAACAGCTAGTGCTGGAGATGTACTGTGAATCGCCTTTTATAATATTACTTTAAATTCATCCGAATGTACAGACGTTACGGAGGCGTACATTAGCAATTCTGGGACATTTGGCATGGGCTGGCCGGGTTGAAATCTGTTATTTAAGCGGAGGAAAGAGATACCATCCCTGGAAACTCAAGGCTACGGCGGAAACCAAGCCCAGGCCGGCAAGAAGACTGCGTTGGTCATACCCAGGGTTTAAAGACCCTGGTCAGACCACATCGCCGTGGGTGACGTACGCACAACAAGCCGTGCCCCGCCTACCCCCTGTCCCGCTCATAATGAATGCAAAGGGTGAAGCCATTCATAAACAGGGTGGCCGAAGAAGGTATGATAGTTGCTTTCATTCATGGCCCAAACACCAATCCGTCGTGGACGAGTTTGGTTTAGTCAACTGTTTCTTGTTGTTTTATGTCAGTTTATTTGTTAGTGGCAGCGAGATCGTGGGACATCTGTATGCAGAGACTTCATGCAAATTACGTTGGAATGGATGGAAGAAGAAGACACTGGAGAATGGAAGGGGGTATTTAAATTGTACATCTCAGTAACCTCTTACATTAACTGAATGAGAAAGACTGGGGATTTTATTTGCCACGCAGTCTTTACCACGTAAAGGTTTGGAGGAGAGATATGGAATACTGATACTTTAGTAGTTTATTTGATTGTTTTGTTTTACTCTTCTTTGTCCTCTTTTCCACGTACAATTTAGCAAAACGTATTCGGAAATTAAGCAGTACAATAATCTGATTTATTATAACTCGTTCTGAACTTAACAAGTATATTTAGAAATACGAAAATAGCCAGTAGTCCATGAGATTTCTCAAGAATATTTGCAAATTTATGATCTGCAACTATATTCATTTTTTTTCTTTGTGGTTATATCACAACAAAAACCCATGAGTAAATCATTAGCATTCTTGTGGATCTTCTGTGCAAATAATCCAAGGTTTTCCGAGGAATTTAAAATAGGTCTTATTAACCGGGGTGTTTTAGAATTTCCAAAAGGTGGTGGTGCTCTCAATTACCCAGATAAGCACCGGGTGCTCATCTTAAAAAGGTTTGGAAACCCCTGCTTTATGTGATCAGTGTTTTGAAGAAGGCCAACAATTCTTGGAAGACAAAGAACTCTCTCTCTCTCTCTCTCTCTCTCTCTCTCTCTCTCTCTCTCTCTCTCTCTCTCAAGCAATTTTGCAATTTTGCAACTCTCTCCTCTGTATATATATATATATATATATATATATATATATATATATATATATATATATATATATATATATATATATATATATTATATATATATATATATATATATTATATATATATATATATATATATATATATATATATATATATATATATATATATACGCACACACAAACACACATACACACACACACACACACATATATATATATATATATATAAATATATATATATATATATATATATATATATATATATATATATATATATATATTAGGTAATTATGTTCTTAAATTATTGCGACGCACATGTCAGAGAAATCGAACAAAGTAAGAAATCAGAAAAAGGTTTTCAGAGAGATATATCTTAATATGCAGTTTTAACAAAGAGCATTTTAACAAAGACAGAGCGACCCTCTCATCCTTCAACAAACGCTTTAACAAAGACGAACAAAGAATACTCTCACCCTTTAGTAAACGTCTTAACAAAGGCAGACAAAAATGACCTTCTTGCCAATTAGCGAATTTTCCAAGCATTATAAAAGCATGTGCAGACGACAACAGTATTATTATTATCATTATGATTCAGTAGATGAAACCTATTCATATGGAACAAGCCCACAGGGGCCAGTAACTTGAAATTCAAGCTTTCAAAGAATATGGCCCTCATTAGGAAGAAGCAAGAGAAGGGAAATACATAAAGAAGAGATCCCACTTATAAAAAAAATGAATTAATAAATAGATAAATAGATAAAAGTGTATTAAAATGCAAGAAGAATATATAGTATTAGGGTAGTAATGCATTGCATCTTCCCTTGAACTTCTGAAGAAGTTCCAACTGCACGACATCCTCTGGGAGGCTGTGCCACAGTCCAACGTCGTGAGGAATAAAGGACTTCTTGAACTGAGAAGTTCGACAGCGAGGCACGTTTACTGCATATTGGTGCTTCTGTTCAGATAGATGAAGACGAATAAAATTATATATTTCATCAAGAGACGTTACGAAACAGACGATTCAAAGAAAAGAAACTTTCTCGTCTATAAGACGATCTAAACTTCTTTTTGATGAGAGCAAGAACATGATGTAAGAAATGTAATTAATGTCTATTGCGTATTTTAAAAATGAAATATGCGTTATTCATGTAAATATTACGCCTATGCGTAAAAGAAATAAACTGACCAGTTGTTTTCTTTAGTGGATTATTAATTTTGGTAATTGGGATATAGATATCCAGAGATTTATTAGTTATTCGTGATATGTCGTTCGTGTTCTTGCTTTTTGGAATAACTTGAAAAGTCAGTCGTGGCAAGAATGTGTTTAATATTTATGCAGAACTGATCAAGTGAATAATAGCAGAGCTTAGAATGTGCTGACGACTTATAAAATCACCTAGAATTAGTTTAAGATTTTTTATTAAGTCCAGTAAGAACACCGAACTAAAGAAAGAGATTGTGTTTATTACATATGAGCAAGAAGTCACCTTATGACATTCAGATCACCTAGAAAACTAATTAACATTGTTCTGTAACACCTTGGCAGTGACTCGCAGTTTCTGCATAAAATGCAAAGAAGAAGAATGATGACGAAACCATGAGATACCATCGACGCATTTTATAAAAACAAACAAAAGTAAAGAAGGATGGTGTTGAAATCAGGAGAAGCCATCGACATCTTAAAAATAGGACGAGAAGTATGGAAGGGAGAATGCTGACGTTAGGTGAGGATTCATCAGACAGAATTCGCGGTAATTGCCACTGAAATGTCGCAGCTTCCGTAAAAAAAAAGGCGGGAAAAGTGGGACCCGGTCGCACCTGGGTGCCCTCAAACGAGTCACGGGAACTGCCGATGACAGAGCGTGGCTCTTAACTCGAGTCAAGGGGAGATTGTCTTAAATGGCAGGCGTTGAAATGTCGAAAGGGGATTTTACTGCTGGTTTGCCCTCGAGATTGGAATAAGGAGGGACATTTGGGAAGGGTCCAGAGTCATCCATTTGTCGTTGGGAGATATTTTTGATGTTTATAAATACTCGTATGGTGGCGTGATTGGCTGAAGACTCCGCCAACATCAACTACGATGGAACAAACTCTGATGCTGATGGCATCGTGATGGTACAAATGACGTAGATGATTTTAAACAATGATATAGACTATAATGAACGAGGGATATAAAAAAAAATAGGAAAAAAATAATTAAGTAGGCTATGGAAATTATTTTTTTATGGATGTCATAGAGCTTCATTTCTGAATGCTAGCCAGAATTTAGAGAAGAAAAATTGTTAGTCTTCAAAAACAAACCATCGCTCTCTCTCTCTCTCTCTCTCTCTCTCTCTCTCTCTCTCTCTCTCTCTCTCTCTCTCCTTCGCTTTCTCTCTCTCAAAACAAGCGTGACAGGCACGTGGATATGCTGGTGATACAAATGTAATGAGGAAAGGAGGCTGAAAACAGACTGAAACTGTCAAACAGAATCTTTTAGAAAGGAATTTATTATCATAATTATTATTAATATTATTATTATTTCAGCAGATGAAACCTGTTCACATGGAACAAGCACACAGGGGCCGTTGACTTGAAATTCAAGTTTCCAAAGAATGTTGGTTTCAACCTCCCACCGCAGACCCCACACTGCAGCACTAACTGATCATGATACAGAGCCAGTGCTTTTTCATCGTCCTGTGGTAGAACGCGACACCCGCGACATCTTAGTGGCATGCCACGACACTAACCACTATACCAGCAGACCAGCTACTCAAGCAGTCAACACGAAAATATATATTAAATAAATTCTTAACAATTCTCGTCCCACCAAGAAGATGAAATACAGGGATGATTCGAATATTCCTTGGATGAGACAGAACTACTGATTTCTCATCACACAAGTTCGTCTTATTGCATAGCTGTGGAATTTTGCTTGTGGTTCAATATATGAAAAAGAGCTGAAGGAAAAAGAAAACGGCAAAGAAGGAATGTATGATTTTTACTAAAAAGAAGAGGTGAGAACGATCAAATTCTCATGGCGAACATGCCCTCAGTGCAGTATGACGTAAAAATAACAAAACACCAATGAAGAATGACAGTGCGCTTTCAAAGCTAATCAAAGACGGAGAAATCACAGTAAGACTAGACGGGTTTTCGTGTCATTCCAAGGCCCCATGATTTCAGTCTTGTTTCCGGGTTTTACCTACAGGCAAGGGTTTTAGTTCTTGAATGCCAGAGAGACAGTAAAATATCAAGATCTGTATTATTATGGATGGCTTGGTATTCCCGTGGACGCAACACGGTTTTAGGCAGGTGGAAATAAAAAAAAAAACAGAATTTGCTAGTCCCCTTTTTCTACTTTGTAGCTGGAGACCTATAATCGTCACTTCATCAAGAATAAGTCTTTCATTAGCTGAAAATACATCTCTTTTCCTCATACAAGTCTGCAGAATATGCAGTTACTTTTGCCTGTCTTGGTGCTTTCACTGGGAATTCACGAATGTTTAGTAAACAAAATTCGGACTTTTTCCCCTTGTTGAAAATTGCATCCACCTACGGCTGCTGAGTCAAAAATGCAGTCCTGGTGAAATAAGCTGTAGTGACCTGAAAATCTCACACAGGTGTGCTGAAATGTCCTGTCATTTTTCCTGGACATTTACGACGATTGATTATGCCAAAACACTTGTGCACTTTTCTTTTCTCACAAACGTTAAGAAACACCCGCCCTCCACCTAGTTCATATTCTTCCATTTTTACCATACGACAAAAAATACACACACACACACACACACACAGGCGCGCGCGCGCAATAAATATAATAGCAGTGAACCCCTTTTTGCAAAAATGACAAAGAACAATAACTAAAAACAGTGAATAATTTCTTTTTTATTACATGTTCGAACTACTCGTTTGCGACACTTTGATTACTGAGAGAGAGAGAGAGAGAGAGAGAGAGAGAGAGAGAGAGAGAGAGAGAGAAGAACAAATGTTGATAAACCCATCAATAGCGTTACGACTTAATTTTTGACCTTCGCAGATGTTGAACCCTGCTGCAGCAACCGAACGAGGGACGACAAATGATTTGGCCAAAGGTCAAAGAAAGGAAGATAAGGACAAACTTCTTTACTGGCATCGGTTTCGGGTAACGAGGAACGACGAAGAGAAAGTGAGAGCGGAGGGAGGGAGGGAGGGAGGGATGGAGGGAGGGGAAAGAGGAAGGAACACCAAGTCACACACGGAACGCGAACCGGTTGCGACCGCCAAAATATGAAGGTGGAAGAAATAAGGACTTTGGACTTACATTTCGAAATCAAGTGAATGACCTCCATCATTCGGTTTCGCGTTTCCGACCGAGAGATTTGCGACTTTCGCCCTTCTGGCGTTTTGCCCGAAGGTGTTTGTTTCTTTGTATCCCAAACGAACCCTGCTTGCTTGTTTGCTTTCCCTTTCCTTTGTTTGACTGTAACCCGTTGCCAGCGTTGGATGGCTTAGCGATTTCCTGCAAATTTCTGAGTGCCTCCGCCATGAGAGTTGGACGGATTAAGTATACACTCACGTCTCTTTGTTGTTCATTTGTCTGTTTCTAAGGCATCTCTAAAATGTGGGTAGATTTCGATGAAACCTTATGGGAGGGTTCGGTTATGCAAGGAAGAAATCATTAGATTTTGAGACGTGTCCTGATCCGGTGAAGATTCAATATATAAAATTTTTGGATG
>NC_089762.1:34168390-34180890 GCF_040412425.1 Macrobrachium rosenbergii | reverse complement strand
AAGTATCGCAATCATTGTCATTACAACAAAAATTTTGGTTTTGTCGAAGGTGATGTGTGTTTGTGGGTTCTATGGACATCCAGTTGATACTGGAACCGTCTTATTTGATGTAAAGATAGTTGCAGCTCCTGCAGTCATCATATATATATATATATATATATATATATATATATATATATATATATATATATATATATATATATATATATATATATATATGATTTGTGTGGTTCAATTGGTAGTGCCCTGGCTTATCATCTGAGAGACCGGAGTTCGGTTACGACGTGAATCAGACATATTATATATATATATATATATATATATATATATATATATATATATATATATATATATATATATATGTGTGTGTGTGTGTGTGTGTGTGTGTGTGTGTATCAAAGTTACGTATTCAGTATCATGTATCCAACAAGACAAAGAAAGTAGAAGGAGAAAACGTGACAAAGACAATGCCCTTTTTTTAAACGTAGATACAAAGAGTACAGAAAACTTTGCTTTTACTTTTTTTATTATTATTATTTTTTTGCACGATAAACTTTACAAGTCATCCCTAGACTCAAAGACTGCTGTTTTAAACTTAATATTAAGTTTCCCAAAACTACCATCAAAAGTCTAAGAAACGAACTCAGTCCTTAATAATAATGAAGGCTTTCTGACCTATGCCAACTCTCTGCAGGTTCTTCGTCAGCGGTCATGGCTTACGTAATGAATTTGGGCACTCGTCCCTCGTCCATGGCATGAGTGAACAACACGGACCTTTACGTAAAAGCAGGGTAGTATATAGACACAAGAGGAGGCCTCGGATGACTTACTTTCTAACTTATGCCCTTTGGTTTGTTTTCATCACAAGTGCACGACGAATATTACACATACATATGAATACATACATATATATATATATATAAATATATATGTATATATACACACATATATACATATATAATATATATATGTGTGTGTGTGCATATACAAACACAAATCTAGGCCTCTTCTTATATATATATATATATATATATATATATATATATATATATATATATATATATATATATATATATATATATATATATATATATATATATATATATATATATATATATATATATATAGTGCACCAAAAGAAGGTGGTAAGAATTCTGAATATATTGACAATGGAAGAAAGAATGCAGGTTGATGAACTCAAAGTTCCAATGTTCAAATGGATTGGTGAGCCAACTCTCCTTTAGGGGAGGGGAAGTGAATGCAAATGAAAGCAAAAAGTTAAGAATCCTGAGATGGACTGTATGTTTCAGCATAGCAAACACGACTGAAAGGGTGATAGGATAAAGAAGTGATCAAAAGATTGTCAAACATGACAGATGGATCAGAGAGTTTTGAAGGTGGTTTGGTTATGTGGTGAGAAAGAAGACCAGCGGTTGATGAAAGGGATCTAAGACTTAGAAAGCACTGGGAAGATGGATGTAGTGGGATAGCTTATTGACCCAGAGGTCGAATAACTTTGTAGTGAGTGCTAGATATAGATGATTGGCACAGTGTGTCTGTGTAGGGGTTTCGATGCACGACTGATGAGTTTTCTGTGTAGATATGTGGAGCGACTATAAAGGTGGAAGTTTTTTGTGCAGGGTTCCTATCCTTACATGTGCTGTACATGAAGTGTATTTATGTACAATCCCTATATCACAGAGGCAAGTTCTTACTGACAACATGTCTTCCGCAACGTAATAAACATAATGTTGACATTTTACTGTACATACTCCATTCATTGCCTTTGATTATTGGTGGCTTTTGAACATCCTTATGATGTTAATACTTTACGTACTGCCTTTGATTCTTTGTAGCATTTGAACACCCGTACATGTAATCATAATATTTACAATGAACAATTTGGCTGTCAAAGGAGTTCTGGCTATTTTCCCCTCGAGGTGACATTAATGGATAAAAAAAAAAGGTCCACAATGACAAAACTATTGTGCAGAGAGCTCAGGAAAAATATGAGTCATAACAAAAACATGAATATTGATGGGCCTCTCTCTCTCTCTCTCTCTCTCTCTCTCTCTCTCTCTCTCTCTCTCTCTCCCCCCCCGGGGGTTCAATGTCACTGGCGAAAGCCTCATGGTGCTGTAGCTGTTTTTGGCAGAAGTAAAGCATGAAAAGGCAACAAAAAACACAGAAGACACACAGGTGTTTAAAAACATAAACCATATCTGCCCTGTGATTTAAGCTAATTCCGAAATAATCAGTTAAAACGTTTTTCGTTATTATGACAGCTTTTCAATAACGCCGCTTTATAAAATTACGACATAACGAACGGTATTTAAGCCGAAGAACTGCGATTGAAAACTGTCGTTAATTTTTAAAAGAACCGAGATCACTACACTTGAAAAGAACTAAGATCGCTACGTTTCAAAATAGCTGAGATTGCTAGATTTTAAAAAGCGCCGAGACACCACGTGTCTCCCAATGTGCTCCTGCAGAGAGCGGTTACGTGAACGCCAAGAAAAAGCAAAACAAAAATGGCACCCGCTCCTCCCGCTCGGTTGCTTCTGTGTTGTCCTTTGCAAGTATTGGTAGAAAGGATTGAGTGTCTTCTTGCTTTTTTTTTTTTGTGATTACCTGTTATTCTAAGTACCTTTCTTACATATTTACAGGCACACACACACACACACACACACACACACACACACATATATATATATATATATATATATATATATATATATATATATATATATATATATATATATATATATATATATATATATATATATATATATATATATATATATATATATATATATATATATATATATATACGTATTAGCATACAATCGTAAATGAATTAACAGGTATATTTGAAAAAATAAAATATCCTAATTCATTATATCAAAATCAAATAAACGCATATATACATACATACACATACACACACATATATGTATATATATAAATATACATATATACATATATATATATATATATATATATATATATATATATATATATATATATATATATATATATATATATATATATATGATGAGAGCCCAGGCACCGTTGAGATACTACCACCGGAGAATATAGGATCCTTCAAGGACTGGCCAGACAGTCTAAAATGTAGGGTCCCTCTTTGGGTACGATCCGTTTCCTGTGCCTTCGCAACTGCTGAATAGTCTGGCATGTTCTTAACACATTCCTCTCTTTCCTTGTGTATCTGACATTGAAAATATTCTTCATTGCGTTCTCGTTATATTCGGGCAGAGATCAGACTCCTTAGCTACGGTTAGAGTACATTGTTACGTTATGCCACCCTTCTAGGAGAAGGTCATTCTAAAGAGGAACCATTGGATTGGAACTGGAGTATAGAAGTTAAGTATATTTAGTTTTAACCAAACCACTGAGCTGATTAACAGCTCTCCTAGGGCTGGCCTGGAAGGATTAGATTTATTTTACGTGGCTAAGAACCAATTGGTTACCTAGCAATGGGACCTACAGCTTACTGTGGAATCGGAACCACATTATAGCGAGAAATGAATTTCTATCACCAGAAATAAATTCCTCTAATTCTTCATTGGCCGGTCGGAGAATCGAACGCGGGGGCCAGCAGAGTGCTAGCGGAGAACGGTACCCACCCGTCCAACGAGGAACTGGAACTGGGGCATAGAATTTAGTCCAGAGGCCAAGCGCTAGGGCCTACGAGGTCATTCTGAAAGGGAAAGCAGCTGCAAAGGGAAAAACTGGACAGCAAGATGGAAGAAAGAGAATATGAGAGAGGTACAGTAAAAGGAATAAAAGGGGGTTGCAGCTAGGGGCCGAAGGGATACTGCAAAGAACCTAAAGTAATGCCTACAGTGACTGACGTCACTAGCGCCCCCTACGGAGAAATAGAAACCAATGTTCTCTCGTATCGGGATGTGCCACACCTATGGAGAATGCCTTCCACTGTTTTGGATTAGATTTCTCTCGCTTGAGGGTACACTCAAGTACAGTCTTACCCATCCATATGTCAGTTTAAATACCAAAACAGTTTTCCAGAAGTAACATTGGTTCTTTGTCATAAATATGGAATTTCCTTCCTAATCACGCAGTTGAATCAGTGGAAATTCGCTGGTTCAAACTCTGTACAAAAACTTGTTTGTTGAGCAGGCTAACTTGAGTATCACTAAGTAGTTTTTATCTGTCTTATTTATTTGTCTTTGTGATATATCCTCTTTGTTTTTATTGTCACTTCTCTTTTATAGATTATGCTTAATTTTTCAATCATTTTTCCGTACTGGACTCTTTCCTCTTGGGGTCTTTGAGCTTGTAGTAGTATTCTGCTGTTTCACCAGGGGCGGCAGCTTCAATTGTCTAACGCACACACGTACACCCTGAGTGTGTGTGTGTGTGTGTTGTCAAGGTCAAAAACCTACGGCTATGGGGTAGGCATATAATGTATTGTTTGTTACACTCATTCATTCCATTGGTTTTTGAGTCTCGATGTAACTCACTCCCGCGAACGCTAGATCTCTCCACGTAATATTTGGCATCAGTTCAGTCCAGTTCACGATGGATTTGGAGAAGGTTGTTTGCCTTGTCTTCTCGGTACAAAGTATTTTTCATCACAAGCCGTAGAATTCTATCCTCTTCTAAACGAGGGGTACATGCTCTGCCAACCGCAGTCTTGGGATTTTCTGAAATTTAAGATAGCAGTTGCTTCGTCATTTCTCTCAGTACTGAGTTACGGCGCCTTCTGAGGGGCGCCTTCTTTTATCCTTTGTAGTATTATGTTCTTGAGAACTGTGTGATACTAAGTTCATCAATACTATGCAGTACTATGGTCATCAGTACTCTGCAGTACTGTGCTCATCAGTACTATGTAGTACTATGTTCATCAGTATTATGTAGTACTACGTTCATCAATTTCTATTCTAGCCACTTACTTTGGAGCCAACCCTAACGTCTGAAGGTGCAACAGAGCTTATCATGATGTTAAAAATTTTTCTATGGTGAATTTTGACGTTTTCTTCATGACTTTAAGCAAATTGTGGTTCCAATAATACCTACTATAACCTAACTCATTCCCTGAATAAATCTTTCAGTTATACTGGCGTTTAGACTAGGCGATTTTATTTAGAATTACGGCCAATATTTCCTTTTCCCGTTTCTATTCAGAATGTCCTCCTTTTGAGTTTTTATATGCATACCAACTCCGAGGCCATCAGGTACTGAGCTACCGCGAGTGCACGTGTACTGATCGTCAGGTTACACAAGCTTCTTTAAAAAGAGTTCGTCGCTCCGCGGTTCTGGGGTGCTTTCCCTGCGTTAGATAAAACAGCTGCAACGTTACCCCCTCCCTCTCTCTCTCTCTCTCTCTCTCTCTCTCTCTCTCTCTCTCTCTCTCCACCAACACGCCTACACACACACACACACACACACATATATACACATATATATATATATATATATATATATATATATATATATATATATATATATATATATATATATATATATATACAGTATATATATATATATGTATATATATACACACATATATACAGTAGCACGCACACACATACTATAATGTATAATATATATATATATATATATATATATATATATATATATATATATATATATATATATATATATATATATATATATATATAGTATTTGTGTGTGTGTGTGTGTGTGGTCGGGTGTCAGTATATGCAATATATCATGAACACAAAAGAATACCTTAATTACACAATGAATACATCATTATTTTATTAATAAAAGTGAACCAGTGTTTACGGTTACGTGGCCCCCATCTTCACTGTCATTCTTAGTTACGTAAGTCAGCAGATACGAAAGGTTGTGGCCACGCATCTTACGTAACAACGGAAATCTACGAAAAGATAAGAAAATAAGGATGATTCACAAATATGTAAAGGAATTAATCTCTAAAGATTCATTATTTATCATCATGAATGGAAGGCAAGATCTCTTCTATTAGGACTGTTGACACAATTGCATGAAAGGAAAAAATAGCTAATGGTTTTATATTCGAAGTTTAGGGGATAATTTTATACATATACACACACACACACACACACACACACACACATATATATATATATATATATATATATATATATATATATATATATATATATTATCTGTGTGGGTCAGTTGGTAACGACCTGGCCTCTCATTTGAAAGACGGGGTTGGTCTCGATGTAGGTCAGAAATATACAGTATATATATATATATATATAGTATATATATATATATATATATATATATATATATATATATATATATATATATATATATATATATATATATATATATATATATATATATATATATATAACGTGTGTATGTGTATGTGTGTGTGGTGGGAGGCGGGAGGTTTTATACTAATTAACAAGCAAAAAATTGCTTGCAAAGATAATGAGGGAATACCCTGCTACTTATTTTGTTTTCTGTTCCGATCTTTCTTAATTGCTAATTTCAAACCCATCATGCTGTCCACTCACAGATTACAAGGCAGTCCTGTAGGTCCTTTTTTTCCTAGAATAAAATTTTTTTTTTTCTGACGGGACGCCTTTATCAGGAAACTTATCGAAGGTGGAATTCCCCATTCCAAGATTTGTCGACGTGTGTCTTGTGCTTTGCGCATGCGCAGAGTATATGACTGTTTGCTGTAAAGCAGGGCTTAGCACAAAATACCAGACACACTGGAAATGCGGATGCCATGAAATTTCGTGTCAGATATATTAGTAACACCAAGTCTGAGTCGCTCATTTTTAAATTGCTTATTAGAAAGGCATCTTTATTATCTGTGACTTCTGTAATGGCCTGGCTCGTTATAATGAAATTAATAGCCATTTTTCCATTAAAGTAATGGATATTTTGTTAACGAACGTTTCAGTCAGTTCAGCCAAAGCTGAGTTTTTTTGGCACATTTGAGTTATAAACGAAATAAACTTTTTCCGGAATCTCAGCTAAAAAAAAATAATATAAATTTTGTGCCAACTGGGATACAATAAATGTGACTGTGCTATTATAAAGACGTTTGAAAACATTTTTCTATGAAAACAATAAAAACCTTACAATTATCAGCCTTCATCTGATGATTTTTGAAGAAGGGTATTCAAGTTCAACAAATGGAGAAGTACTTGCTAGGCGCTGATCTTAAGAACTTGATGAAAGTCGCCACATTATAAACACATTTTATAGGTTAACAGAGGAAAAATTGTCGACGTGCGTTCCATTCTTTTAGTACAGTATTATCGGAGGATGCTGAAAACGGACCTTTGAGTCCATATCGAGATTTCTTGAATCCAAATTCTTACTTTTTGGCAGCCTTTCATGGTCAAGACTGGCTCGACAATAAATATGAGTCAAGATTTGTTCGGAGTTGCCTTTTTTTTGTTGAACTATTGCAGGAATAATGACGTCCACTGGTATGTCTTCAGTCTTCTAAGATCTTTATCTTGCAGACACGTTTTTCTTTTTTCCTGATAACTGTAATTATGATTCAGAAAGTCATCGGAAGAAATTTTCCTTGGCCAGTTTTCATAAGTTATGTTTCTGTTAAAATAAGATTTATTCTTGTGCCTTTAGGGTTAGTGCCTGCTACTCCTTTTGAGTAGCATCTTCATCCACAATTTGCTGAGACGCTGCAACATCATCTTACCCACTACCGGAAGTCTTCCACTTCCTGTGGTGCTAAGGATGTTAATTTGAACTGCCGTGGGCGTTGCCTTAAATATTTTTAAATGTATGCAAAAATATGTTATTTGCCTTAAATATTTTTTTATGTATGCATCAATATGTTATTTACCTTAAATATTTTTAATGGAGGCAGGAATATGTTATTTACTTTAAATATTTTTGTTGGCGGCAGGAATAAGTTATTTACCTTAAATATTTTTAATGGAGGCAGCAATATGTTATTGCCTTGAATATTTTTACTGGAGACAGGAATATGTTATTTGCCTTCCTTAAATATTTTTTATGGATGCAAGAATATATTATTTGCTTTAAATATTTTTTATGGAAGCAGGAATATGTTATTTGCTTTAAATATTTTTTATGGAGGCAGGAACATGTTATTTACTTAATTATTTTTTATGGAGGCAGGAATATGTTATTTGCCTTACATATTTTTAATGAAGGCAGAAATATGTTATTTACTTAAATATTTTTACTGGAGGCAGGAATATGTTATTTACTTAAATATTTTTAATGGAGGCAGGAATGTTGTTTAGTTAAATGTTTTTTTTATGGAGGCAGGAATATGTTATTTGCCTTAAATATTTTTTTACAGAGGCAGGAATATGTTATTTACTTAATATTTTTAATGGAGGCAGGAATGTGTTATTTACTTAAACAATTTAATGGAGGCAGGAATATGTTATTTGCCTTAAATATTTTTTACAGAGGCAGGAATATGTTATTTACTTAATATTTTTAATGGAGGCAGGAATGTGTTATTTACGTAAACAATTTAATGGAGGCAGGAATATGTTATTTACTTAAATATTTTTTATGGAGGCAGGAATATGTTATTTGCCTTAAATCTTTTGTATGGATGCAAGAATATATTATTTGCTTTAAATATTTTTTATGGAGGCAGGAATATGTTATTTACTTAAATATTTTTTATGGAGGCAAGAATATGTTATTTACTTAAATATTTTTTATGGAGACAGGAATACGTTATTTACTTAAATATTTTTTGTGGAGGCAGGAATATGTTATTTGCCTTAAATATATTTAACAGAGGCAGGAATATGTTGTTTGCTTAAATATTTTTTATGGAGGCAGGAATATGTTATTTGCCTTAAATATCTTTAATGGATGCAGGAATATATTATTACCTGTATGTTCAACGATATTTTCTTTGTCACGTTATCCTTTTTTTCTCGAACTGAGTGACCCAAACAGCCACGGCGGCCGAAGTGACCCAGTTAGCAACTTGATGACCTTTTCGCCTTGCCTCAAATGAAAACTTGCTCATATTGAACTCCACTGATAAATGATAATGACATGCATATTCCGAACATACGAATGAAATTCATACATTTTCATGTGCATTGGTACAAATACACACTTTTTGTACGCACACACGCACACACACACACACACACACACACACATATATATATATATATATATATATATATATATATATATATATATATATATATATATATATATATATATATATATATATATATATATATATATATATATATATATATATATATGTATATATATAGAGAGAGAGAGAGAGAGAGAGAGAGAGAGAGAGAGAGAGAGAGAGAGAGAGAGAGAGAGAGAGAGAGCTAGCACCTATACAAATGACACAGGAATCAGCAACTAGCAGGTGAAACAAGAAAGCATGAGGTCGAAACAGGACGAAGACAAAAAGAAACTACAAAAATTCTTTTGGTAACTTTTTGGTATATATTTTCGCCTCCTCCAAAAAATGTCTCTCCTAGTGAGGGGATAGAAATTAAGACACTTTGTCATATTTTTTATCGTCTCCAGAAATACCTTGAAAAGTTGTTCCCTATACATTTATGGTTTTGCGGGTAGATGTGTTGCCGAGTGCTTAAGGTAATTGGTTTGGGACCTTAGGAACTCATTAAGTTTGTCTTCTTCAGAACGAGAAATAGTTCCAAGTACAGATGAAGGGTCTTTCGAGTGATGTACCAAGAATACAAAAAAAAAAAAAAAAAAAGACGCTGCTGTCAACTGGAAGAGAATAAGGCCCCGTGTCTGTTGTGTAAATCCATGCATAATGCAAAACGTGCTTATATCACAAAGAGGGTCCTTTTATTAAAAAAAAAAAACCAAAGGTCACTTGGTAAAGCATATCTGGGGTGCTGTTGTATAGCACACAATATCTTCTTTTAGACGTCCGCGGTTGTTGCCGAGGAAGGTGGGGGGTAAGAAGAAGAAGAAGAAGAAGAAGAAGAAGAAGAAGAAGGAGGAGGAGGAGGAGGAGGAGGAGGAGGAGGAGAGGAAGAATTTGGCAAATATTTACGAGATCAACGTGGACCTCGCCTCCTTCGGATAAAAAGCATTCGGACGTCCTGCTGTCTCCAAGGGTGATGCTGTACAAGTTCCCGCGCTGCCAAGTATATACATCGCCTCTTTTTCCCCTTTCTTTTCCTCTTACTCATTAAATCTTTTTTGAAAATGTCTGGCCGAGCAATAACCTTTCACCGAACCAAAGAGGCTACGGTTGCCAAAACAGATATTTAGGCCCTTCGCAAGTCACGTGAGATACCCGTGGATGCCTTTGCCAAAAATAAATTGCTTGGACCTCGACAGGCAAGCGGTCTCTATACTCAAAAGGCAGCACGACTCAGAGGACCCTAGAAAAATGTAATTTTTTTTTTTGGGGAAGGGGGAGACGGCGGGGGTGGGGGGCTCGATATCTTCAGTGAGGTCTTCCGCATTACCTATATACGGCCTGTTGTAATGCCTGTATCACTGTTGTAATGCCTGTATCCTTGCTATAATTCCTGTATCCTTGTTGTAATGACTGTATCATTACTGTGATGCCTGTATCATTGTTGTAATGCTTGTATCATTGTTATAATTCTTGTATTATTGTTGTAATGCTTGTATCATTGTTATAATGCTTTTATTATTGTTATAATGCCTGTATCGTTGTAATGGCTGTATCCTTGTTGTAACGCTCTATCATTGTTGTAATGCCCGGATCCTTGTTGTAATATCTGCACCATTACTGAAATGCCCGTGTGATTGCGGTAATACTTGTATCCCTGTTATCATGCCGTAATACACGAAATTTTCCCTCTTTTTAAAAGACCTCCGTAATCCCAGTATTTTCTAACAATATTCAACAAATAAATATCCTCTAATTTTACCTACACATGACAATATCACTGCTACCATATCCTGTTGTTTTATTTTCAGTAATCTATTCAACAAAAGCACACACTACGGAACACTGCAAATTGGCAATTAATTAAGTTGCAAAGCAGCCTCCCACAGAATAATCATATGCAGGAGAGAAAAATAAATACAGTAAAAAGATAGCAATATACAGAAAATAAATAAGTAAAATGGATCGACCAAACCATCCTAAAGAGTTGCTGAGTGAAACGAAAAAAAAAAAATATATAAACAAAGGTAATGGAGCAGAGGCTTAAACTACGCATGACATCGTAGCACATCAACAGAAAATGACTTGTCGACACTTTACAAAACGAGTAGCAAGCACTGATTCTAAATGCTCCTCCGCTTTAGTCCACATATAAAATATCAGAAAACTCTTTGGCCAAAAATGAAAGGAAACCTTCAGAGCATGATCAAGTCTGCAATCAAAACTGGTATCATCGCATGGATCTTCATCCTCGGGAGTGTAGGTGACAAACAAGTCACTGGTGTTAGACCAACACTCGATCCAGTTCCGTTCTGTTTTCTGGTCTCAGTCAGGCGCAAATTGTACGTAGTAAGGACCAAGGGTATTTCCTGCCTGCCCTAAGTATTACAATCACGTCTGTATCCCATCGCGCCTGTTATCCTTGCAAGGAGAGAGAGAGAGAGAGAGAGAGAGAGAGAGAGAGACAGAGAGAGACCTTGGTAGGGTGGCGAACCACAAGCACGACTAATACGCCACCGTAGACCTTCTGTGGTGATTTCGTTAAATGATGAATGCTGTTCACTCGACAACAAGTAAAACATGCGCCCAAGTTTCTTCGGCGCAATCGAGTTTTCTGTACAGCGTATAATCAAGGCCACCGAAAATTTATCTATCTTTCGGTGGTCTCGTTATAATGCTGTATGAGCCGTGGCTCATGAAACTTTAACCACGGCCCGGTGGTGGCCTGTCTTATATCGTTGCCAGGGGCAAGATTATGGATAACTTTAACCTTAAATAAAATATGAACTACTGAGGCTAGAGGGCTGCAATTTGGTATGTTCGATGATTGGAGGGTGGATGATCAACATAGCAATTTGCAGCCCTCTAGCCTCAGTAGTTTTTAAGATCTGAGGGCGGACAGAAACAGTGCAGAAAAAGTACGGACGGATAGACAAAGCCAGCACAATAGTTTTCTTTTACAGAAAACTAAAAACATTTACAAAATTGTAGAACATCTCATTTATCTCAATTACTGTCCTGCTAGTATCAGATGGGAGATGGACTGTTAGAATCTCGTTGAAAGATATCGATTTAGCAAAAAACGATAAGAAGATAATCCTGGCGGTTTTCCGGTGTGGAAAACACTTTAGAAAGGTGAAACTGAGTCAATAGAGAAACAAAATTAATAAGCAGAAGCCTCTTTAACTTGCGAGACTTTACCAATTAGAGAGAGAGAGAGAGAGAGAGAGAGAGAGAGAGCCTCTGTCTAGACAGGAAGTTTACTGACCTGTCGCATCAGCCAATTAGAAATCTTGCCGTGGATTCATCTTGGTTTTCCATCCGCACATGTTAATAATCTCGCATCTCTTTGTAAATCATCTGTAAT